>NC_056732.1:1829376277-1829448777 GCF_019279795.1 Protopterus annectens | reverse complement strand
ACATTAAAAATCCCATAATTCATTAAGTACTGGAAGTTAGTCACACGGTGTATCAAAATTTCAATTGTGCCCAGTAAGGACATAACAATTAGTGCATCAGTACATATTAGCACAGTTATGCAAATAAAAAGACCATACACTAAAGGAATTATAGCTAAGATAAGTAAGAAATGTATATAACCTTGTGTATAACTATATATAAAAAAAACTGATAATTCTAGCGACAACACTATAAATCTAAATATATATATATATATATATATATATATATATATATATATATATATATGTATGTATGTATATAAAATACATACATATACAATACTAGTGCATCCAGCTCATATAAATACATACATTATTTTTTTATATGAAATATAAAATGCTAATATATATATATATATATATATATATATATATATATATATATATGTATATATAAATAATCAGAAAATCTAAAATACAATGTAAAAAATATATAGAAAATGTATTGTAACATATTAAAAATCTAAAGATTCAAGAGAATCAATGTTTCAAAGGTCGAGCTTTTAAAAAAGGTTTGACACCATTTGATTCAACCCTTATTGGGCACAATTGAAATTTTGAAACATCATGTGACTAACCTCCAGTATTTAATGAATTGTGGGATTTTTAACTGTTGTCTGATGAAAGGGTAGATCCCTGAAAGTGCTTACCACTGTTTTGTAAGGATTTATTCTTTGTAACTTTGTTTTGATTTTTTCTTTATTTTTGTAATCAATTTCCCAGCTGTGGTATTGTCAGTGCTCTTACTTTTGATACTAGAGATTATCACTGGACAGTTAAAAAATGTAGAGAGCTGAACATATAAGTTGTTGAGTTCCATGAAAATGGAGTTGGGCATCTGTATAAGGAAAACTAGCATATGATTCTAAATGTGATACACAGGTTTGAAATTTAACAAAATACATTTGATTCCTAGACATGTCATGATTTTGCACCATTTCCATATCTTTGCCTAGAGATATCTTCGTAATTACTTTATGTACTATTATTATTTGGTATCTGTTGGAGGTATGATTCTGAAGACACAGGAAGACAAAAGCTCATTTTTGTGGAGTGGTGAAAACTAAGCATTTTATAAAACAGAGTTTCAGTTCTTCTTGCAAGAGTTCTGGCTCAATAGGGCTGAATGGATGCACTCTGGTATTGCAAGGTTCTTGGCACAAACATGAAAGGCATTATTGGATTAATAATATTTTTTGTAAAAGAAGGGTGTCACTAAAAGGGAGAAGTCAGCATTTTCTGCACTGGTATTTCATTTAATTTCACTTTTGAAAAATTGTTACTATATGGAATCAACTGAAATCACAGGGAAAAACAGATTACCTTCTGTGGGAAGAGCATAAGAATGTGATACAGGTAAATATTTCTTAAGCAGATAAGATAGGAGCTGGAAGGCCAAATGAAGGAGGGAAATAAATCGTGATAACTCGAGCATTTTCTTCCTGTATTATGATTTGTGGAAGTAAGTTGTGGAAGCTCAAATATTTGTACAAGGTTTGCCTTAAGATTTATATCTCACCTTTTTTCTGCATGGATTGCTGTATTTAGATTTATAAGGTGCATTGATTAGTAGTGAGTAAAGTTTATTTTATTGACTTATGATGTTAAAAATGATTAATACATTTATGTAAATATAGGAAAATATTCCAGTTATTATAATTTTTATTAACATGTTAAATTGTTCCTTGAAAAATGGGAACAGTGTGCTACTGCTTACTTATGTTATAAAGTTCTCTTCTTACTTTCAGTAGTATGTATAACAGAACATTTGGTTCTGTTGAATAATCAATAATAAAGCTGCAACCTTGCTTTCATTCTGACTGGCAGATTGTGGCATCAGTCAATGCTTAGTGCAAAGCTAGTTTAAGGTATATATTTCTTCTCATTTTGTTTTTAGTATGTACATTTGCCTCAAATGATAACCACCATCTCTATGAGATAATATGTGGAAAAGAAACAATACAAATACAGAGAACAAAACATGGAGATGCTTCAAAAAGCTGCTTCAAGGTATAGCAAACTGTACAACCAGCTGTTCTTTGGCATCAATTCAAACCTGTCAAAGTGCACTGGAAGCACAGGTAGCTATTCCAAAACCTGTTCTATGTCTGCATTTGGCACTGCAGCACTAGCAAGCACTTGATGCGGTTATGTTGTTAATGATGGCAGTGTTGTTGCCTTCTTCCAATGTGTTAAGATCTTGGCACAGTGGTACACTCTTATTGAAGAGATACACTACAAGAGAAAATGACAATCCACCAAATATAAGAAAATAAAAAAAATGGTTAAGCCAACCGAAGACTTGGAAATATTGATATGGACACTTGCGGACAAAAAAGAAATCATGCTTTGTTATTTTTAAGATTGAAACAAAACTGATCTAGTAACAAGTTTTAAGAGAAAGCAAGTAAATGAAAAAGAATAATGAATATTATGAGGCTTTTTTCTAGCAAATGAATGTATGTTTAGTAGCAATTCTGTATGTGGCCCTCATGTCTCCATGGAAACAATCTGATAGAGAAATTGACTGTCAGGTTCTCATGTCTCCATGGAGATAATCTGATAAAGAGAAATTGGTTACAGTGTGATGGAGAGTGATTGGCTGGGGGGGGATAAACTGGCTAGGAGATAATGTTTGTTGAAAGCATTCAGGGATTTCCCAGCTGGGAAAGCTATAAGGATAAAACAAAACCAGTTAGCACTCAGTAGAAGCACAGGCTGCACCATGCATCTTAGCATGGATAACCTTTCTTTTAGGTTAACTTAAATTTGTGAGTGTAGCTGTCAGTCTGGGACGTTTATTCCTATTAGGAGGATAAAACACCAAAATCTGAAGATGTAGATACTTTTGTGTGTTACTATTAAATTAATAGGTTTTAGGAGGGTATTTTTGAGGATTTTCGATAAAACAAAATGTTTTGTAAGATGTGACATAGGCTCAAATGGATATAGTAAGAAACAACTATATAAAAGTTCAACCTGCCAAACAATGTATACATGTAACACAAAAGCAGGAACTAGACATTTAACAAAAATGGTGTTATACATAAAATGTGGGAATAATACCTTTTAATACAATGTTGCTTTCTGTAATGTCTTTAAATGTAAATGATCTCACAGATAAATACAAAAATGAAAGAATAGTGAAAAATGAAGAGTGCACAGAGCTGTGTTACAGTGTTACAGGAAACACACTTGGAAGGAATTGAACATGTGAATTTGATAAAGAAATGTTTTTAAGATGGTTATTCAGTGGAATATCTGAGACAAAGGAAAAGAGGAGTAATTATATTAATTGCAAGAAGAGTTCCAATAGTGATAGAAGAGGCTAAAAAGATAATACTGGCATATTTGTAGTGCTAAGGGGCTACTGGCAAGAGAGGAGGATTACATTGCCATCTAGTTATATTCCACCTAAAACTACTATAATGGAGCTTAAAATTCTTGGAGAAATAATCAGTTTTCAGCAAGGAATATTACTTATAGGTATGGACTGTTATTTGATTTTCAGCAGTGAAGATGTGTCTGGAGGGCCCAGAAGGGAAAGTATAACAAAGGAGAGTAGATTTTTGAAGAAATTTATGAAAATATTTGGAACAGAAGATGTGAATTCAGTAATGGGAGTTTGAAGTGAATTTACATATTATTCCCAAAGATATAAAACTGGGCTTAGTCTAGACAGAATTTACACTTCACAGGAACATGTGCATTTAATTGAAGGTCTTGATACACACCCAATGACTATTTCAAATCATGCACCAATAACTAAAATAAAAACACAGGGTAATTAAATACAAGTGAGACAATGGTGCTTTCCCACCCATCTGTTGAAAAGAGAGGAATTTAAGAAATGGGTAGTGGAGATTATTCAAGAGTTATTCAAGAAGATAGAAATTACTTCTGAAAATATAGCTATGGAGTGCGATAAAATTAAGGTGGAGTTTAACAGTAGAGTGGAAATAAAAGAAAGGGAGCTATTGTTACGAAGTAACAATAATTATTTAGAGGGAATGCAAATGTTAAAGTATTGCAGAATGGAGGAATCTCACAAAACAACAAGAGGATCAAATGCAGAATGCTAAGCAGAAAATAAGGGATTATATCAATAATATGCACAAGTATAGAAAGATTATTGTTAAGCAACTGTTTTTTGATAATAACACTAAAGTACAAAAGCTTTTACCACAACGACTCAGGCAACAGAAAGTAGAAATGGTTGTCACCAAACTTAGGGAGCCTATACCAAAGAAGGTAACAAGAGATCCTGTAGACGTATTCGAAATATCTTGGAAATTCTATAAAAGTCTATATAAAGCAGAGAAATATGGAAATCAAGAAAAGATACAAATGGAAATGTTTATGGAAGAATTAAATATGCCAAGATTAGAGGTAGATGTGGCTCAGTTACTGATGGATAGGATAGGAGGAGATGAGATAAAATGGTGATGTATAACCAATCTACAGGAAAGTCTCCAGGAATAGATTGTATTCCTGTGGAAGTTTGGAAGCTAGGAAGTAAAAAATTGATAAAGATCTGGAAGGTTTTGTTTAAAAGTATTTTAGGAGGAGAAGGAGAAGTACCTTCATCCTGGAAGAAAGCAGTGCTTGCTGTAATACCTAAAGAGGGTAAAGATCCATCAGATCCAGCTTCATAGAGTCTCATTTTAATTCTAAACCATGATTATAAAGTGTTCATGTCTATAATGTCTAAAAGAATGGCAAAAGTAATGCCAAAATTGATGGATATGTATCACTGTGGTTTTGTGGAGGGGAGGCAAACATTTGACAATATTAACAGAACATTGATGATCCAGAGGGAAGCAGAATATAAGAAAATACCACAGTTGTCAGTGGGTCTTGATGCAGAGAAAGCATTTGATAGAGTAATCTGGGACTTTATGAGCAGGGCTATGTAAGTATTCTAATTTCCTGAAAAAATGATAAGGTTGATTAGAAGGATATATGAGGCATGGGGCATTAGAAGCGAAAATTAAAGTGGGTGAGGGTCCTCTCTGATAATGTCTTCTTGAGCAGAGGAACCAGGCAGGAGTGTCCTCTTTCTGATTTATTTCCATTATATTTAGAACCATTGGCAAAGAAAATAAGGGACTCAGAAATTCAAGGATATAATTGGTATGGTAGTCAAAAAAAGCTAGCGTTATTTGCAGATGGTATTATTGCATACGTGACAAAACCAGAAAGAGACATTACAGTGTTGTGGAACATTGTGAAAGAGTTTCACATCTTTTTGGGATACAAAATTAATGAAGCTAAAACAAAGGCAATAGTGGCAAATGATATATCCACATATGAATTTGTTCAGCAATATCCATATTTATGGAGGCATGATAGAATAAAGTATTTAGGAGTATGGATTCAAAATTATTGTGGTGTGGCAAATAAGGACATGTAGGAAGAGACTAAATAAAAATACAAAAACTGAGAAAATGGAAGCTGTTTTATATGGATATGGATAGTAAGATACAAGCAGTAAAATGTTTTTAGTCCCATTATTCTTATACACAGGTGAGGCATATTTTTATCAACCAGAGGAGAAGTTTTGGGTAGCAATGAATAAATAAATAGCTCAAGGACTTTATCTGGGAGGGGAAAAAGGCAAGAGTCAAATGGGATAAACTGATTCTTCCATTACAACAGGGCAGATTGGAATGACCTGATTTGAAAGGGTATTTCAGTGCTACAGTTAAGGCTCCTACACATGGCACAAGCAGAAAACTATAATTCAAAGGGGAAAGAGATGATGATGAAACTGAGGGAAAGCTCAAGAGGTAAGGAGAGACTGGGATTTTGGATGCAGACCTTTAAGAAGAATGACAATAATCATACAGAATATTATCTCTATAAAGTAGCAGAAAGTTTCCTAAGAACTAAGCCAACACGGGAATGGAGAAAGGAGATTCTGCTGAAGGGATGACTGCAATTAGGGATATAGACAATAGGCAATAGAGGGAGCTGGAATTTATTGGAGAAAACTGACAAAGGAACCGAGGTATTGCGAGCAAATAACTACAGAGTGAAAGATGATGGAATGGGAAGATGCCAAGAATGTATTTGGACTGCAGGTTAGAGATTGCCTTCCATATCAAGGCTTGATATCAGAGTATAGGCAAGAGAAAGAAAGAAAAAGGGTGGTCCTAAATGAAATGGCTTCTAGGTGACTCTGAACCAGGAATTAATGCAAAAGTTGGCATAAAACCTATATTGAAAAGGAAACAGGATATTTTACACTAGTGGTTTATTAGTGTTTTATATGCAGTTTAAATGTATTTTTCACGTGCATTTCTCTGCATATAATTTTAAATGTATTTTATATATGTTTTTATTTTTTTATTTCTGTTTATATGTACTTGTTTGTACCTGTTTTGAATGCAATTACCTTTGCTTGTGATGTGTTTGCTAACTCTTTAAGAATTTTTTTGGCTGTGTCTTGTTAATTAACTATATATTGAAATCATTGTGCTAAATGTAGTCTTTTAATATCACATTGAAGAAGGGTAGCCATAGCTGAAAGCTTCGTGAACATTGTGGAATATTAAAAGTTTCTACTTTATTGGGCATTTCTAGTGCCTGTTTACATCTGTTGAATTTGTTCAGTGGTTTTTGTAGACCTGGTTTACCCTCTTGTCAGTCATTTTCCTGTTATTGGTCCTAAATGAAAGACCAGCATTGGTAGAGTTTTTAGTAGAATCTAGAACAGAAGCTGCCAAGGAAAAAGGAATAATTAGTAGAGCATATAAAATATTGCATGGTAACTATAAGAATCAATCAGATGAGGTTAGAAAGGATTGGGAAGAGAGTCTGGACAAGCATTTCACAAAGAAACAATGGGGGGATGTGTGTATGTCTCCCAAATATGCTGCAAAATCTAGAACATTTAGGATTTTTGCTTGGAAATGTTTATATAGATCTTTTTATACCCCAAGTAGACTCCAGAGAATGTTTCCTGAGGTAGACAGCAAATGTTGGAGGTGTAACTGGGAAGAAAGAGGTAATTGGTAACATATTTTCAGAGAGTATGGTGAGTTGGCAGACTTTAGGGATTCCCTACAGGATGCATTGTTGGAGATGCTGGGTGGGCAGATTGGTGTGATGAGGGAGATGATTTTTCTGAGCTATGATACAGAATCTTAATTGCGTAGACATGGTAAGGTTTTTCTGTATTAATTATGGTGGCTGTCTAAAAGCAATTACTAGAAAATGAAGATCAATATCTAAACCAACTATACTAGAAGTAGTGAATATAGTAATAGAGATAAAACACGTGGAGTAGAGCTCTTTAGAAAAGGGTAGGAGCAAACTACATTGGAAAAAATTGGAAGTGTGGGAACAATGCATAAGGGCAAGAATGAGGTTTGAAAGAAGGCAGGACTTAAATGAGCTATGTAATGTTTGACTGAAAATGATTGGCAAGATTATAAGTGATGTATAATATTTGCAACTGGTAGTCTGTCAGTATGGTTTGTGATGAAAAAATGCTTGTAGCTAGGATTGTGTTGGTGTGGTTTGTTTTCATTTATATATATGTATGATTAGCTATGTTGTAAGTGATAGTTTAATAAAACAGTGTAAGAAACTTCTCTGTGAGGAAGATTTTCAGTCCATATATTTCTAGTTAATCACGGTATATTAATTAGATCAGATGATAGTAGTAGAAGTAGCAAACCTAAACTCGTCTTAAGTCAAAACAAAACAAAAAATAATAATAGAAAATATATAATTGTACAGCATTACTAAGTATTTGAAAGTAATCCAAGCAAGGCAGGCAGTCTGTTTCCAGTTGAAAATCCTTTATTAAGTACACAAACTATAAAGGATTTTCGACTGGAAACAGACTGCCTGCCTTGCTTGGATTACTTTCGAATACTTAGTAATGCTGTAGAATTATATATTTTCTATTATTTTGTTTTGACTTAAGACGAGTTTAAGTTTGCTACTCCTACTACTGTTGTCTGATCTGATTAATATACAGTGATTAACTAGAAATATATGGGCTGAAAATCTTCCACACAGAGAAGTTTCTTACACTGTTTTGTTTTTGGACCCACTACACTTTAGTGGGTTGTTTTGAGACTTCGGGGATACCATGGAGATTACTTGTTTTTTTGATAGTTTAATAAAGATGTTTCTTGTTTAAAAAAGGGCAGGAATTGAATTAATTTTTGTAATTTTGCTTAAGTTATATGATCTATAGCAATATATGTGAAGTATAATGTCTGTAATCGTGAACTTGTTAATACAATTTGATTACTTTTATATAAATGCAAATTTTCCTATGTCACAAGTGATAATTCAATAAAGGTGTTATAAAAAAAGAAGTGGGATAGAGTTGTCACACCATGTCTACCTCATCTCTGAAACAAACTCCCTTCCCAAGTTAAGCAGTGTGATTCATTATCTGGCTTCAAAAAAGATCTGAATAACTGGATGGGTGTTCATAAAGTCACCCCTCATTTGACTAGCCTGGCTTTTCATGAAATGAGAGGCAAGGCCTAAGGGTGGGTACTGGCAAGATGGACGTGGCCTTAAGGCTCAGTTGTATATTAAATCCTATGATCCTTTCTCTTGAGATATAAAACTCACTTGAAACAGATGTTTCTTTTTCCCATTCTTTTATATATAGCGGCAGGCAAAACCGTATTAAAGTAAACTGTGTTTGGGAAAAGAAAAATTCAAGCTTCCACCACCAGAAGACAAGTGGCAAGGGTTTCCTCTTTTGCAGAAAAATATCTATTCTAAGTAATATCTGTTATGTGTCTAAAAGGCTTGTCTTTCAGGCAGTTGTTCCAGTATCTCTTCCTAGCAGTGTTTTTATGTTCATATATAACTAGTCTATTCGCATAAAATTCCCTGTTACACTAAGAGACAAGCTTCTTTTCAGACATAAATTTCCTTCTCCATTGAGAGAAAGCTTCTTTGATTTAGTAAGACTACAGTCCTCATTTGCATTCCCTCTCAGCATGTGTTTCTTATTAATTATTGATTGGTTTGCTTAATGGCAGGTATATTCTTCCTGCCTATAGTAAACTCATTATATCTGAGTGATGCCTCCAGGTGCATCTGCATTTAACTCCTACTGACACCTCTAGGAATCAAATATTGCTTGGTCATATTTGCATCAATAATTCCAAAACCATGCTCTATAGAAGGATTTAAAAGATTTCCTCTTAAAGCTTACACAATGGCAAACTCAACTGCATTAAAGACTTCTGTCTAATGCAGGTAAATAGATATTAACTGTTGCTTTTATGATTTTAATTTAGATAGATATAATTTTCACAGTTTTCTAAATATCTCAACGATCAAGTAACACAGACAGAACTCCTTAGCCTCATATGAAAGCTCTCAGCTAGATGAATAAAATAGTGATGACACTGGTGTATAACTTGAGTGGTTGCTGAGATATTGTAAGTTGTTTACAAAATATTATAAATGTAATAGTTACTGTATTTACTGTGACTTATATAATTTGGTCTAAGACCTAGAACCTAAAGAATGCTACCACTATAAAAATATTTTGTGCTAAAGAGTTTCCTATTCATACTTCTTTCATAACCCCTATGGTTCCAGAGATATGAACATTTGCTTGAAATATAAGGACATGATTTGATTCTGTCAAAAGGCTTAGGCTCCGCCCATTGGAAGTTACAGTGCAAACTTCCTGAACTCCATTAGACTGAAAGAGTTAAAGTAAAATGTAACCATTCACTGTAGGGGGAAAACAGTGCTATTTTACAAAATCATTGCTATTCACAATTCACACTTGCCATTCAACTATATATATATATATATATATATATATATATATATATATATATATATATATATATATATATATATATATATATATATATGGCTTACTATTGAATTGTCGATCTCGTTCTGTGCGACTCGCATTGCCCGAACGCGGAACTGCGAACGTCACTACACCGACTCCCAGATGTGCAAACGGCAAAACCTCGCCCCCATCCGACCCATGGTAGCATGGGTGTGGAGGTGTTGTGCGGCCGGTAATGTCGATCGTCGGAGTTTTCGCGGTTTCGATTCGCTAGCGAAATGTGTTCGGTGTTTTGGTTCATGCAAACGCGTCGATGGGGTCGCCGTTCGCACGGAGTGCATTCGCACATTTAATAGTAAACCTAGATATATATATATATATATATATATATATATATATATATATATATATATATATATATATATATATATTTATATATATATATATATATATATATATATATATATATAGTGTGTGTGTGTCTATACATATATATATATATATATATATATATATATATATATATATATAGCCACACACACACACACACACACACACACACACACACACACACACACACACACACACACACACACACACACAGACGCACACACACACACACACACACACACACACACACACACACACACACACACACACACACACACACACACACACACACAGTGAGAGAGAGAGGGAATAGAGAAAATGTAACATAGTGTGGCAGTTTGCACCAGAATGGTGTATGAGGGTTTATATCGGAACATTGAATTGTCACAATTTCGAAACACGTTACTTCGAACTGCTTACATCGAACCAGCAAAACATCGAACTGCTTTCAATGGCAGTTTCCAATGGGGACATAACACATTAAGGATGTAGGCAGGGGGGATAAGCCTCCCTGCACCCCCCCACACACCCCGCTACTTAAATATACCAACTCCGAGATTGCGCTACAGTGTAGGAAACGGAAATATTCCATTTCCGCACTGTAGTGTACTGAAGTGCAATCTCTGAAGTGGTATATTTAAGTGGCAGGGGGTGTGGGGGGTGCAGGGGGTCTTGACCCCTGCATGGAGCAATTTGGTTTTAACATACACTCCACATTTTGCTGATTTTTTAGGGTTCGATGTTTTCATTTTGATGTAACGTGATTCGAAATTATGGGGTTTTGATGTTGTGATATAAACCAGTGTATGAAATCATGTAAGAATGTAGTAGTAGTAACTAGCTTTTCTATATATAGTATGATATAAATAGAGATGTTAGTTTAAAAAGATGGATACCTTTTTGTATTTGGCAGAAAGGATTCCTCCATGGCTCAGTTGAGAAAACCCATTATGAGATTACATACTGTATGAAATAGACAGCTATAGCCCACAAAACCAGAGAAACTGGCCAATTTAAGAGGGGGCATGGTTGCCTGCTGTATGAGTTCTGTGTATTTTACTGCAGTAAAGAAAACTCTCTGTTGACTCCTCCAGACGTCTTCCTGCGAGAAATCCAGAGGGAAGACACTCTACAGAAGAGTAACTGTATATACAGGCATTAATTCCTTGCTTATTGTCAGTGCAGAATGGAATCATTGGAATGTTTTGAAAGCAACCAGTGGCTTGCTTGTGGAAGGCTCTGGGACTTAAAAAAGAGGTAGTCTGTATTTTTTCTTTTCTTTCGAAATTTATTTCGCTCCACTTGATGTGTAAGAAATAATGTGTACCACTGTTTTTTATTAAAAAAAACAAACATATGCATTTTTGATAATCCCTATACTTTTGTCTCATTAATGTACCACCTTGGTAGAGAATGTGGGCATTTTAATATACCTTTTATGACAAAGTGATGACCTTTGCATTCTTCTGCCCACACAACATCAAACTAAACATTCACTCCACCTGAGGATAAAGCAATACTATACTTTTACAAATTAGCCAGTGTTATATATGTATGGTATTTACTGTTCACTGGATTATAGCTATATTGTACCTGTCTAAATGATAGTGTAACTATTGTCTTATAACTCATACAAGCCATAGCTACTGTTGCTTGGGGTGTGGTATCTGTTGCCAGAGCTGTATCAGTGCCAAAGTCAGTTCCACTATTAAAAGAATGACCAGGAAGAAAAACCTGAAAGCATACCTTGTAGCTTTAGATCAGTATGCCAGCCAGGAAGGATGAGACTGGAGAAAAGATAATCCTCAACTCAACTTACTGGTAGTGAACCTTTAAAAGCCTTTGTAGACATAGAAGGAATTGATTATCAGGGCTATGGAAAAGTAAAGAAGGCCTTGTTAGCTTGATATGGTATTACTTCTGAAACACAAGTTCAAAAGTTTCATACATTGATGTTGTCTCCTAACAAAATGGTAAAATCTGTTATGTGTTTTAAGTAAGGATCTGAGGGTACATATAATGGAAGTGAAATAAATGTATTTATTTATTTATTTATTTATTTATTTTTTTATTGCATTTGTTGACCTGACCAGGAAGGTCCACTGGGCCAAAGTGCCCATTTTCAGTGGAGGCCCGGGGAGAAAAGCTCCACAGAGATAAAACATAGTAACAATATAATGCTTACAGTGTGATAGAAGACAAGATAACAGACATATCAGATAAACTGCTAAAGCACACAAGCATACAATACATTCAAAGTAATAAAAACACTTGGATCAAATATGACAGATTAAACTGCCTTAGCTTCAGGCCACAGTGCAGTATGGTCAGTTTGATAAGAATCCATACAACAGTTGTTCCAGATTAGACTGACAGTCCCATATAGTAGTTGGCATTGAGATAGAGTCAGTAGTAGTGCCAAATGTCAAGGGGCATAGAGAGGGTTTATTTATTCAGCAAGAGGTAAAGGTGAAGGTACTGGAGGTGGAGGGGGGAAGGTGGGAGGAGAGGAAGGAAAGGGGGGAGAAGAGGAAGAGAAAAATAATAGCAGTGCCACTCTCTGATAAATTTAAAATTAATTTACCTACCTTGTTATGAGAGTGGGTGTTTCAAACAAAGCTCTCAACCTGTAGAAATTAAAAATAAAAACAAAGGCCCTTGAAAAGTAAGGGCATATAGCCATAAATCTGGACATCTAATTAACATAAAAATTGAATACCAAATGGCACATAACACTTCAACATTAATGTGGGATGCTACTCTGAAAAATGTTTAAAAGTGACAAAAATGATGGAAAAATATAAGCAGATTATCAAAGAGAGAATGTAAAAGCTGGAGATTTTAATGAACTGTATTGCAAATTCTACCACACAAGGTCATTTACTTTTTCTGCTGAAATAAGTAGATGTAAATTGTGTATCATCTTTCTTTAAATTACTGGTGTTATTAGTATGTTAGTCATGTAATATGGTTTTCTGTTTACTAGCCAGCTTCAAAAAGTACATGTGATGAGGGTGATTTAGAAAATTGTTTGAATGGGAAAATTAAGTTTAAAATAGGGGTGTACCTCTAAAAATAGGTGTGCAGCACAGGACCACTTTGTGTTGGGAATTGTTGGAATAGGGCTCAGTTTTGGGCTCTGCCATTGACTAGTTTGTAGTAGAATTGTTTTACCTTGCTGCTATTTAAGCATGGTGTTTGCACAGTTTTGCGTCAGTTTGACAGAGCTGCTGCACATTCAGCGACCTAGCCTGAGACCTGGAGTGAGTCTAATCTAAATCCTAACGAACAATGAAAAAATAAGGATTGTTTAAGCTTGTTTTGCTCTTGTTAAACCGTATTTTACTATTTTGCTGCTTCATTTTGTTTGCTGTTGTAACTGCTTTGACTGTTTTGTTCTGCACTTTGCATCCTAGTACTTCTGAATATCCTTAGCATAGACTAGATTCAGATCTGCTGAATCTAAGCTGTTTAGAAGAAATTGAGTGCTAAAACCATCCATCCTACATTAAGATGGCACACCTGCACCCTTGTGGCAGAAGTGTGCAGCACAGGAACCCTCTGAGTTGGGGGTTGTTGGAATACGGACATCTCCCCCCCAAAAAAGTGCAAAAATAAAAACAGAACTGAACAAAAAAAAGGCAAAGCAAAATACGATACTGAAGCACTGTAACCATTCAGAATGAATTTTATTATACACACAAAAAAATAAACTAGGATTACACGCTTTCATCTGCTTATATCTTCAGACTTCTTCAGAATCCTTAAAACACAAAAAACACAGTTTAAATACCTTTTACCAGTAAGTCATGTGATATATATATATATATATATATATATATATATATATATATATATATATATACACACACACACACACACACACACACACACACACACACACACACACACACACACACACGCACACACACACACACACACACACACACACACACACACACACACACACACACACACACACACACACACACACACACACACACACACACACACACACACAGAGTGAGAGAGAGAGGGAATAGAGCGAATGTAACATAGCGTGGCAGTTTGCACCAGAATGGGGGGGAGGATCCACAAGATTTTTAGGAATCTTCGGGATTCCAAATGTAGCGGGAACAATCAGATATTTTACATTAAGAAAATCAAAAACTCTTTCATCAGTTTGCCCCTGTTCAACCATATCCTGAAGAAAATATTGAATCTTTCTATATATAAATATGTATATAATTCAGGGTGGTTTATGTATAAAAATCCTTATTGTTTAGAAATTCAAACATTTTCACAAAGTAGTCAATCTTATGCATAATAACCACCCTACTCCCCTTGTTTGGCTTCATTACTCTCATGTTTCTGTCCTGACTTAAGTGTTTAAGTAACATAAATTCAGTATTGCTTAAATTAAATTGCCTGGGTTGCCCTCATTTACCAATGAACTCATCCAATAGTAAAATATCATGTAATTTAAAAATACAACAGAACCTAAAACATTCTCCTATAAAAACAATTGATATATTACTAAAAGTCTCCTAACTAAAAATTACCTAAACATTAAATCATATAAGCTTTAAGGCATAGTACACTAGCAATGAAGATGTGGTCATTCAAACCTGGGGAGGCGCAAGCATTTAATTTTATTTGCCAAATCATTTCCCTACATTCAATCAAGTCTTCCTAGGGCCCACCACTAGCATCTTTAGATATAACATCCAAGATGAAAAAAGCAAAGCTATGTTCTGGAATACTTTGGACATGCTTATATAGAGAATTTTTTTAATTTTTGTTTTTAATATCTTGGAGATGTTAGTATATTCATTCCCTGAATTTATGCTTTGTTTTCCCAATGTAGAAACTAGTACATTGCAGGCATTTTGCCATATAAATAACTCCAATAGAATTACATGTACAGTGGAAGAAGATATATATTACTTGCTTTCTTATCTCTACCTATCTTGTTCAAGAATAAATTTACATTGTCTACAACATCAACATTTAAAAGTACCCCTCCTCCTACTACTAGACAAATGGGAAAACATGTCTCCTTTTTCAAGGAAACCCCTTAAGTGATCTCCCAGTTCTGTAGACAATGCACACAGTCTTTTCTTTGGAATTTCAATGATATTGCCAAAACAAGAAAATGTATTCCAGTTCTTAAGGAGTATATCTAAAATAGCCGTATGACCTTCAGTGTAGGTGGTAATAAAAGAGCAATCAAAGGTTCTCTTTCTATTTTCCTTGTTGGTATCCCTAAATATCTATGTAGGCAAATCACATGAAGTTTTGAGAAGTGGAGTAAGACTCCCTTCCTTCCTCATGACATCCACTTCACTTTTAATATGAGTCACTAAGGTTTCATGATATCCCCTCGAATAAAACATTTAGGCCAACTTCTGCCCTTTGATAGTAAAAATCACCATCTTCTGAAACCATTCTAGCGAAGTGAATAAACTGTCCTTTAATAAATCCAGTTGTAATATATTGGGGGGTGACAGCTAGAATAATGTAATAATGCATTTGATTAATGGGGGTTTCAATAAATATTAGACATTATTTTCTTGTTATAGTCATCCTTGGTAATTAAAACATCCAAATAACTAATGCTATGAGAGTTGGTTGTGTAAGTAAATTTAAAAAAAAGAAGTTGTAGAATTTATATAAGTTACACAATTCTCTATTTCTTTAGCAGATGCTTCCCAAGCAATAAAAATATCGTCCAAATAATGAACATATAATTTCCAAGGGGTGGAAACAAAATTATTAAAAATAAAGTGTCTTTCCCATTGCAACATAACTATATTGGTGTACAAGGAGGCAAAAGCCACCCCCATTGCTACACTTTTTCTCTTCTGGAAATACAGGCCTTGTCGCCTCACAGCAAGATGTTGTGCCGTTCGATTCTCAGCTAGAGCGTCTTCTGTGTGGAGACATGCGTGAATGGGCGTACCTTCGTTGAAGGTTGTGCATCAGGGCTGGCAAACTCAGCACATAAAAAATATACTGCCAATCATTAGCAGACCGGAGTTCCGCTGTGGTGACCCCTAACCGGGAAAAGCCGAAAGACAAAAACAAAAACAAACAATGTACACAAAGTTATACTCCAAATCAATTTCCATGAGGGTGGTCAAAGTATTAATCTCATCATTGTCCACGTTTCCAGAAAACACCAAAAATTCCTAAAACCATTCTAAACCCTGGTTTTGTGGTATTACATTAAACAAATTGACTACATCCACAGTCAAAAACTCAAGGAAACCAAAATACAGTACTTCTTCCTAATTTAAGCAAAAAGTCCTAGGAATCTCGACGCAAATATGAGTAGGAATGAAAAATGCTTTTAACCTAATATCTATGTATTTGGCCAGAGAATGTATCTCAGAAGTGCCTGCATTAACTATAGGTCTCATGGGGGGGGGGGGGGGGGTCCACAAGATTTTTATGAATCTTCGGGATTCCAAATATAGCAGGAACAATTAGATATTTTACATTAAGAAAATCAAAAACTCTTTCATCAATTTGCCTCTGTTCAACCATATCCTGAAGAAAAAAATGAATCTTTCTATATATAATATGCATATAATTCAGGGTGGTTTCTTCATAAAAATCATTATTATTTAGAAATTCAAACATTTTCACAAGATAATCAATCTTATGTATAATAACCATTCACTGCCCTTGTCTGGCCCATGACCATCACGTTTTTTGTCCTGACTTAAGCGTTTAAGTAACATAAATTCAGTATTGCTTAAATTAAATTCCCTGGGTTGCCCTCATTTACTAATGAACTCTTCCCAAATAAGTGCAAAAATAAAAACTGAGAACTGAACAAAAATAACCCAAAAGGCAAAGCAAAACAAGATACTGAAGCGTCAGAACCACTCAGAATTAATTTTATTATACACACACAAAAAGTAATAAACTCGGATTAAGCGGTTTCATCTGCTTATATCTTCAGACTTATTCAGAATCCTTAAAACACATATTTAAAAACACTATTTAAATGCCTTTTACTAGTAAATCATGTGATTAAAACACCCAATAGTAAAATGTCATGTAATTTAAAAACACAACAGAACCTAAAAAAATTCTCCTATAAAAAACAGTTTATAATCTATTAAAAGTCTCCTAGCTAAAAAAAAATCTGAGCTTTCCAGATAAAATTACCTAAACATTAAATCATATAAGATTTAAGGCATAGTACACTAGCAATGGAGGTATGTTCATTTAAACCTGAGGGGACACATGCATTTCATTTTATTTGCCAAATCATTTCCCTGCATTCAATCAGTTGTTGGAATATGGCTCAGTTTTGGGCTCAATCATTGGCGAGTTTGTATTAAAACTGTTTTACCTCAGTCCTATTTAAGCACTGCATTTTCCAGCAGTTGCACACCATGCAATGTGGTTTGGCATTGTGGTGTATAGACACAAATATTTAGTAACTTGAATTTTCCATTGATATCTGCTAATAAACCATCCTTAGCTCCACAGCCTCTCCATGCACAACACAACTGTGCATTGCTATCCAACCAGCATCTCAGCAATGCATTCTGAGGCACGGTCACAGTTTTCCACCCTTAGCCTTCCACAAAATAACTGCCCTTTGCTATTCTCACAAGCCAATTAATCTAGCCCATTCCCAGTCACTACAGCATACACCTGCCATAATGGATGCACTGCTCCCCACCATTTCTCCAGCCAGCCTGATTGACATGGGCATCCTGAGACATGCGACAATTGTCTCATGTATACTGACAACCACTTGCTCTTAAAGCAGACAGATACAGTATGTGAGAGATGTAATTATACCATGAAATTAGAATCAATACTCTCACAAAACAACAAACAAGACACACAACAGATTGTTAGCACACACACCTTCTCTCCAACAGAAGAGAAGGTCTAGGTACATAAACCCACATACGTGGAGATACTCACTAAGAACCTACCAAAAGACCAGAGACCTCCCAATCCCAAACAACATACACTTGCAGGCACATGAACAGAATCTACGACCACACATAACAAAACAAATATCAGTGTCTCAACAATTAAGCCCATAAGGCAAAAAACCTCAAAGCCAAATGTACTGGTTATAGGCAACTCAGTAGTGAGACACACAGATGTCCCTATCACCAGGTTAAAGAAGGAAAAGGTCACAGTTAACTGCCTACCAGGAGCCAGGATCCGTCAAATCATGCATGCACTCAAGTCACTCAGCAACAATAACTCTTATGACTCTGTCATAGTACATGTTGGTGTGAATGAATTGAGACATACCACTCTGGACTATATGAAGAGAGACATGTCTGAACTGTCAGATTATGTGTCCCAGGCAGGTATGTCCCTAGCCTAAAGTAGCATTCTACCTTCACTGAGGATGATGCCAAAATATAGACACAAAATGATTGATTTCAATAATTGGCTTAGTTTTCCATGTCATTCAAGGGGAGCTCCATTATCTGTCTGCGTGGGAGGACATGGTCGACAGTCCATGCTGCTTTGCCACAGATGGTCTTCACCTGTCTCCTCAAGGCCTTTGAATACTGGCAAAGATGCTTGCCTCCCCCATAGTGCATTTTTTTAGGCAATGTCCAAACAACAAAATTTTGCGTCTACATCATATTATCGTACGATGTAAATAGCGAACACTATTTCATCGTACCAATAATATCGAAACAAAATATCGAACAAAAAAATTTCCTGCTCCGTAAAAAAAAAAATAAACTCAAACACAAATTTAAGTGGGGGGCTTCGCCCCACACACATCCCCATGGTGGAGGCTGTGCTCCCAACACCCCCCTTCTTAAATATACCAACTCCGAGATCGCACCATAGTGGAGGAAATGGCAAAGTCCCGAAGACGGCCCACCAAATTTTTTCCCTGTCATTTGCTATTTAGTCCATTCAATAGCGTCATATAGACCCAAAATTTCCAATGTAAAGAAACCTGCTAAAGACAAACTCATGGTCATGCTGCCTATCAGGAGACAAGCAGGCAATTCAATGGCAACATGAACTTTCCCCTCTTCTTCCATTTGCTTTAGGGGTTCTCAGTGGCTCCATCCTTGGACCTCTGTTGTTCTCTCTTTTCCCCAACAGACTCCACACCTCTACTCTTCACGCTTCAGTGATACAATATGAAGATAACTCCACACTAATATGCGCAGCCTCCACACTAATATGCACAGTCTCCTCTCCCTACAAGACCCCCTCAGCATAACCCCCAATTTTTTTCTATCTGTAGAAACCTGGCTCACTAACACCCAACTCATTCTAAATCCCAACAAAACCAAGATCCTTCTTTTCTATCCTATGAGATCTCCCTCATCAAGCCTGTCATTCGATATCATATCCAAAGCTAAAACCATTATCACTCCAGTACCCCACAATAAATTTCTAGGTGTAGAAATTGACAACAATTTGAAATTTGATATTCACATATCTCACACCATTAAGAAGGTTCACAAGAAAGTAGATGTTCTATACTGAAACAAACAATTTCTAACGAAAAACACAAAAGCTACTATTGCTCGCATACACCTCTTGGCAATGCTGCTGTACACCTCTCCAGTTCTAACCAACCTCAGAAAAACTGATCTAGCCAAACTCGAATCCTGTTATAACAAAATTGCCAGGTTTGCCACAGACTATCCATACTGGACACATCATTGTACATCTCTAAAACAACTAAACTGGCTAGAACTACCTCAACTACTACTCTTTAATCAATTAATTTTGCCCACAAAATCCTGCATCAACCAGAAAAAAACGTGCTCTCCAAAATCTTATAAAACCACATACCAATAATCGTTCTTTCCATTCCAGTAACAAACTACCTCTTGACATCTCCAAAGCAAGCAACTCAGCCGTGGACTCACTCTTCTCAAATTTCATTCCTAAAATATGTAACAGACTGCCAACCCATATAACCTCCAACTGCTCTATAGTACAATTCAAAAAACTTCTAAAGTCACACTTAATAGATGCTTGGCTTTGTTCTTGCACCTGTCCTGACTAACTGTGTTACCAAAAGTAGTACAGGGGCCTAAAAGTACAGTTTTGTACCTACCATAAATGTAGATGTCCGATAGACATGCAACTGCAGTCATAACATGTGGGTTGTCCTGCCTCAGGCAGCCCTCGGTCAGCCGGATTCCAAAGTCTGGGTCCGACGTCAGCTGATGTCGCATTTCTCTCCGACGTCAGAGCGGCTGGAGTACATAAGCATCAGCCGACGCCATTTTCTTCAGTGTTTCTTGCCCCAGATGCCAGGTGCCCTCCAAGGAAGGCTGTAATCAAATTGGAAGAGAAAAACAGGATTCCAAACAAATAAATGAGCAATAAAACAAATATGCCATAACAGATATCCCCAGCTAAGAGTAACAGGGGTAGGAGTGGACCCTAGGCATAGAGGGGTATGGAGGGAGGGAAAATCCGACTGCAGTTGCATGTCTATCGGACATCTACATTTATGGTAGGTACAAAACTGTACTATGTCCTTCAAGAATGCAACTGCAGTCGTAACATGTGGGTAGAATACCATAGCTTAGCTGGGGGAGGAGGTATGCTCTAGGAAAGAGATGGTGTGGCAATCAAACCCTGCAGGACTGCCAAGCAAAGCCTGCTCTGGATCTGAGTATAGAGGGAGATTGTAGTGTTTGGAGAATGTATGCACGGAGCTCCATGTAGCAGCTTCTAGAATGTCCTTGGTAGGCACCCTCTTAAAAAGCTGTAGAGGTGGCTGTAGCTCTGGTGGAATGTGGTCTGACATTGGCTGGAACAGTCTTTCCATGAAAGGAATAACAGAATCTGATGCAATGTCCAATCCATTTAGAAATAGTCTGTTTTGAAATTGCTTTTCCTTGGACTGCAGGGGCGTAAGCTACAAAAAGTTGTTCAGACTTCCTACTGGCCTTGGTTCTGTCCAGGTAGTATCAAAGTTGTCTGTGAATGTCCAAGGTATGCAAAAGTCTTTCCCCCTTATTCTCAGGATTGGGGAAGAAAGCAGGCAGATGAATGGCTTGATTTAGAGAAACCCTAGATACCACCTTTGGCATAAAAGTTGGGTTGGTCCTTAATGAAACCCTGTCTCTGTGGAAAATAATAAAGGGTGGTATTGCCATTAGGGCCTGTAGCTCCGAAACCCTTCTTGCTGAGGTAATTGCCAACAGGGAAGCTGTCTTCCATGAGAGAAATTGCAAGTCAACTGAAGCTGCTGGCTCAAATGGAGGTAGAGTCAGTTTTTCTAGGACAAAGTTGAGGTCCCAGGCTGGCACTGGGGCCTTTCTTGGTGGCTTAATGTTCTTGATTCCCCTGAGGAATTGTCTTAGTAAGGGGTGAGAGAAAAACAGGAGGATCAGTGTTGTATCTAGCTGAAATAGCAGATGCATGTATCTTTATGGAAGAATATGAGAGGCTGTTCTTTAACATCTCTGCCAAATATTCCAAGATAAGTGGGATGTTCAGCAATGATGCATCATGTCCCTTGCTGGTATTCCAATGGCTGAATCTTTTCCACTTTGCTAAGTAAACCTTTCTGGTGGATGGTCTTCGAGCCTCTGTTAGTATCCGCTGAACTTCCTTGGAGAGAGATAAGCTGAAGTTATTTATGGGATCTCCCAGGCTGTTAGCTGCAGTGTCTGAAGGTTTGGATGCAGTGCTCAAATTGTGTTGAGTCAAAAGTAGAGGCCACTGAGGGAGGGCCCACCTCCTGGTGTGACATATGCTCCGTAGTAGTGGGTACCAGTGTTGTCTTGGCCAATCCGGAGCTATTATGATTCCCTTGGGCTTCTCTGCTTTGATCTTTAGTAATACTGAGGTCATCAGTGGCAGAGGTGGGAATGCATAGATTGCTAGGGAGTTCCAGTTGAATGAGAGGGCATCTATTTTCCAAGCTTTTGGATGGTATGTCCTTGTGCAAAATTTTGGTAGAAGATGGTTGAGGTGAGAGGCAAATAAGTCCACTTCTGGCTTGCCCCATGTTGAAGTGAGTTGTCTGAAGGCCTTCGGATGTAACCTCCACTCGTGTGGGTCTGTGAAATTCCTGCTTAGGCTGTCTGCCAACACATTGTCTTTTCCTGGAACAAACTGGGATTGTAACTGGATGTTTAGGCTCAGTGATTTCTCCCAAAGTTGCATTGTCAGTCTGCAAAGGGGGTAAGAGTGGGTGCCCCCTTGCTTGTTTATGTACCACATCACAGTGGTGTTGTCTGTCCATATCATTAAATGGCCTTGCTGGAGTTGGTGTTGAAAAGCCTCGATGGCATGCATTACTGCCAGCATTTCCTTTTGGTTTATATGCAGATGTGTTTCCCTTGGAGTCCATTGTCCTTGTATACACCTGCCTTCCATGTGCGCCATCCAAGGTCTGAGGCGTCTGTAGTCATGATCTGTGTTATCTGTGGTTTTTTGAATGACATACCTGTGTTTTCCTGGCTCACCGAGGCCCACCATAGGAATTCCTTTGACGGCATGGAATGGGCGGTATGATTGTCTCCAAGTTGTTGCTGTGTTGAGACCAAATGCTTTTAGGTACCATTGAAGCTTTCTCATGTGTAGTTTTGCTAATGGAACCAGTAGAATGCAGGATGCCATGTAACCCAGGGCCTGTAGGAATCTCCTTGCAGTCATCTGGGTGAGTTTTGCTAAACCTTTGAAGTAATGAGTTAACTTCTCTTGCTTGTCTTCTGTCAGGTAAGCCATCTGAGAGGCTGTGTCTAGTTTGGCTCCTAGGAAGATTATTTGCTGGGATGGCTGCAGTCTGGACTTTTGGAAGTTGACTGTGTATCCCAGAGCTTGAAGTAATCGTATGACATAATCCAGGTTTTTTGTCAACATCAATTTGTCGTCCGCTTGTATGAGGCAGTCGTCCAGGTATGGGTAAATTTGTATACCCTGGAGCCTGCAATGAGCAATTACTGAAGCCAGGCATTTTGTAAATACTCTGGGCGCAGTAGATAAGCCAAATGGCAATGCTGAGATTTGATAATGCTCTGGCGCTGCAAGAAATCTGAGGTATCTTCTGCAGCTGTGTCTGATAGGGACATGCAGGTATGCCTCCTTGAGGTCCAGAGTAATCAGCCACGACTCCTTGCCCAGCATGGGAAGGAGTTGCTGTAGAGTCAGCATTTTGAACTTTGGTACTATGAGAAAGGTGTTTAATGCGGACAAGTCCAGAATTGGTCTCCATTGAGATTCTTTTCTTGGAACAAGGAACAGTCTTGAGTAAAACCCCTGTTCTTGTTCTTGTTGTGGAACTCTTTCTATTGCTTTCATTCGAGTCAGTAGAGTGATTTGCTTGATAGCCTCTGCCCCTTGATTTTGTGGTAGGTTTGGCATGCCTTGTTTTCTTGGTAAGGTATGAAAATGAAACCTGTACCCTCGGTCTATAATGTCCAAAATCCATTTGTCCTTTGTCAGTCTGTGCCAGTTTTCTGCAAACAGAGATAGTTTCCCACCCAAGGGAGCTTCTAGTTGTTCCCTGGTAGGCGGCAGTAGAGGAAAGTCATTGAGTTTGTGGTTGTTGGGCAGGTGAAACCCCTGCGTCACCTCTTTGGTTTCCTGGCTGCCATTGTCGTCCCCTGTAAGGGCCTCTGTATTGGCCTCTTCCTCGGCCACGTCTGTTCTTACCCCTTTGAAACTTTTCTGGATTAGGAAAGGACCAGTTTTTTGAAGGCCAATTCCTCGCTGCTGCTGAGTCTGCTTGGCTGTGTGCGACAGCTCTGAACTATCCCCTCCACGACCCTGTGTCTTTGCCTGGGTTGTATCCCTCTAATTTCACTATTAGGGTGTCCCCACAGAATACCCTTGGACTCGGTCAGGACATTGTCTTCTTCTACCACCCTCTACCACCAGAAAAAAGAGACTATCCCCTCCACGACCCTGTGTCTTTGCCTGGGTTGTATCCCTCTAATTTCACTATTAGGGTGTTCCCCACAGAATACCCTTGGACTCGGTCAGGACATTGTCTTCTTCTACCACCCTCTACCACCAGAAAAAAGAGACTATGTCTCCACAACCCTGTGTCTTTGCCTGGGTTGTATCCCTCTAATTTCACTATTAGGGTGTTCCCCACAGAATACCCTTGACTCGGTCAGGACATTGTCTTCTTCTACCACCCTCTACCACCAGAAAAAGAGACTATCCTCTACGACCCTGTGTCTTTGCCTGGGTTGTATCCCTCTAATTTCACTATTAGGTGTTCCCCACAGAATACCCTTGGACTCGTCAGGACATTGTCTTCTTCTACCACCCTCTACCACCAGAAAAAGAGACTATCCCTCCACGACCCTGTGTCTTTGCCTGGGTTGTATCCTCTAATTTCACTATTAGGGTGTTCCCACAGAATACCCTTGGACTCGGTCAGGACATTGTCTTCTTCTACCACCCTCTACCACCAGAAAAGAGACTATCCCTCCACGACCCTGTGTCTTTGCCTGGGTTGTATCCTCTAATTTCACTATTAGGGTGTTCCCCACAGAATACCCTTGGACTCGGTCAGGACATTGTCTTCTTCTACCACCCTCTACCACCAGAAAAAGAGACTATCCCTCCACGACCCTGTGTCTTTGCCTGGGTTGTATCCTCTAATTTCACTATTAGGGTGTTCCCACAGAATACCCTTGACTCGGTCAGGACATTGTCTTCTTCTACCACCCTCTACCACCAGAAAAAGAGAGTATGTCTACCTAGTCATGCTATATTACGTTTTAACTAAATGTTCCTGCTAAACTTTCAGACTGCCACTAGCTAAGCAGCCAGCAGCTACCCCTCCTTACTCCTTCATTTCCTCACAGTCTCCTCGGATGGCCACATAGGCTATCCTCTCCCTTCTAGTACAGCTCCACGCCTGGTAGCTCCCTTGTTTGCTTACTGCACTACTACTTTGTCCACTAGATGTTATACTTTTCTCATCCCTATTTGGGATATTAGTACTGACTTCTGCCTTACACTTTTATTCTCCCTCCTTATACTAATCCTTTTCCTCCTTTACCTCTCTGTCTCATCCTCTCCCGAGGATACTTTCTCTTGCCTTGATTCCCCTTCCTTCCCTGATACTTTTCCACTCTCCTCTGGTCTACTTTGTGTGCTCCCGCTCCCCACCCTACCCCATATCCCACCCACCCCAGGGGTCCTACATTTATATTTCTACAAGCCACACCTCCTACTACTGCTATCCTATCCAATTCACAGTCTCACAGATTGTGTAACTTCCTTCACTTAGTCACACCTACATACCACTTTAACCAACCCACCACTATCTCACTAAAGTCCTACACCATTACAGTCCCTTCCACTCTACCCCTACTCCCACCACACACCCCTCTACAACATATCAGGAAACCCTACTTCACATACAACTATCTTATCATGTCTACAACTATCCTCCACTCACAACTTAAACTACCTATCACCTTCTTACTATTATTCCTTCTCATTACTACCTACTTCTTAACCTCCTATGAACACTCCTTAACTATTTCTCTCTCACTTCCCTCAAAACATACTAGTACACCTACAACATACCTACCTTCATCCTATTTACCTTACCTCATCACAAACCATATATCTACTTCCCAAATACCATAGACTATTTCATTGTAAACTACTAAAAACTAAATCAAAGAAAGTATTTGACACATCTCTAAACACATATCCAAAAACTATGGTCTACTACTCCATCTACTTCAGGACGGTGACATACACCCCAATCCAGGCCCTCAACCTACAACTACTGAAACACACAGTCACCATATAAAAGCTCTCCTTCCTCCATCAACTATAACTACAAACATACTATCCTTGGCCCACCTAAATATACAGTATCTGTAATAAAGTTAGTCAAATACACGCCCTACTAGAAGTACACAACTTTGACATTCTATGCTTATCAGAAACCTGGCTAAAACCATCTATTAAAGATATTGAAATTACCCCACCTGGATATAACATTGTTAGACTTGATCGCACCTCCAAGAAAGGAGGTGGAGTAGCTATCCTATATAAATCTAACCTGAAGCACTCTTCTTGACCTTGCTCTTACCCAAAACAATAATGTCGAAATAATCTGCTCTAGAGTTCAAATTAATACTACTAAATCAATAAACATCATTTGTGCTTATCTGCCTCCAGGAAATAATATCCCCACATTAGAACAACTTCTTGAACAACTCTCAAATTACCACCCCCAAGAAACACTACTTCTTGGAGACTTTAACATTGACTGGAAATCTTGTAACAATGCTAACCCTACTTCCCATTTAAACCTTTTTGGTTTCAAACAACTAATTGATAGTGCCACTAGAATAAATAAAACAAGCAAAAAGAAACCACCTTAGACTGGGTTCTTACAAACTCCCCTCACAAAGCTACAAAACTGGCATCCTTCCTGATGACCTTAGCGATCACTCCCTCACATATGTCATTAGAGCTAAAACTCATCAAAACTTACCTACCTCACATAGAACACTATATTCAAAGAAACAATTTAATCACCAAAGATTTCAAACAGAACTCTCACAATACAATTGGACCCTCTAAAGCACCTCTCTCTCAACAAAGCCATAGAATATTTCAACTCAGCATTCCTTACAATCCTAAACCACCATGCCCCAAGTCGTACCATTAGAATAAAGACCAGAACAGCACCCTGGCTTACCTCTAATACTAAACAAAAGATCAGGCTTAAAAATAAATCTTGGAAGAAATGGCTCCTCTAGAAACCCAACAGACTATCAAACCTTTAGAGAGCTGAGAAACAAAACCAAAATGCTATTATTTCAGACAAAAAGAACTACTATGTAGAACTTCAGCAATCCACAAAAAGAACCAAAAGGTTCTGGTCTACTATCAATCATCTACTTACCCCAGGTAAAATAGTAACACCTAACCCACAGAATCTAGACCCTGATAATCCCTCTTTAATAGCCAATAACTTCAATAGCTTCTTTACTACTTCCATACAAACACTAGCAAGCCATTTATCCCCTGATGCTTCCCAACTGATCTTAAGTAACACCAACAACGCTATTCCTTCCTTCAACTTCAACCCATACCCACCTCCTACATACAATCTCTCTTACAAAACTTAAACCCACTACCCCTCAGCAGATAAGCTTCCTGCTGAATTCCTTCAGGTAGCAGCAAAAGCTATAGCCTACCCTGTTTCGATCCTAATAAACAGATCCATAAAAGAAAGTGATTTTCCAGCAATCTGGAAGATATCACACATCATACCCTTACATAAAGGAGGCAAATCCACTGACCTCTCTAACTACCGGCCAATAGCACTGTTATCTCCACTAGCTAAAATCATGGAAAAATGTATACACAAACAACTACTTAACCATCTCCTTCAAAATAACCTACTAGCAAACACTCAACATGGATTTAGACCCTCACATAGTACAACCACTGCACTACTTTCCTTTACTAACACAATAAACTGTAACCGTAATAATAACAAACTAACTGCTTCTCTTTTCCTAGACCTTCGACATGGTCAACCATAAACTTCTCCTACACATACTAAACTCACTTGCCTTGGATTTTTCCTCCTTAACGTGGTTCTCATCCTACCTTGAAAACCGACAACAAGCAGTACTCTGGAAAAATTCTCTATCTGCTCTACTACCTATCTCCTTAGGAGTACCTCAAGGATCAATATTAGGCCCACTCTTATTCTCTATCTTTATTAATGATCTTCAATCATCTATCCATAACACTACCTGCATACAATATGCAGATGATTCTACCATCATCTGTACAGCTCCCACCCAATCTGAACTCCAGTCACTCACACAATCTACCTTTTCAACCGTTGAACAATGGTTCTCAAAAGATGTCTCCTTCTCAACTCCAAGAAAACAAAACTATTACTATTCTCACCTACCCACAAATCTCCTCAACTAAATTTTACTATTACTGCAGCTGACAATTCTCTTATCTCCCCAGACTCTACTACCAAACTGCTTGGTGTTACTATTGATAATAATCTTAACTATGATTGTCATATCAATAACACTATAAAAGCAGTAAATAAAAGATAGGTTCACTGTACAGAATAAAACCCTTCCTTACTCCAGAAGCACGGACCACCTTAGCTCAATCACATCTTATCTCCACCCTACTGTATGCTTCCTCTATTTACACCAATCTCTAAAGGTAACCTGAAAAAACTAACTACATCCTATCAAAATATAGCCCGTTTGCCCACAGCATCCCAGTACAGAACTCACCACTGTAATAACTTAAAACAATGACAATGGTTAGAACTACCTAACAAGCTTATCTATCAACAACTCTTAATTACACATAACATTCTTTATCAACCAACAAAACACCAGCTCTCAGTAACCTCCTTACTCCCTACAAAAACTTGAAACAGTTGCGATCTGCCGAAAAGATACAAGTCACCACAACTAGAATTACAAATTCAGCAGGTAACTGTCTATTTTCAAACTCCATAGGGAAAATGTGGAATAACCTCCCCCCACATTACCTCACTAGACTCCTTTCAACTTGTCAAAAAACAACTTCTATTACATCTTAACAACATCTGGCTCTGCTCCTGTACCAATCCAGACTAAATGACTTCTTCGCTCTTCAGCCATACCTCCCTACGTAAAAATCACTATCTTTCCCTGCTATTTCAAATGACTAAATTACTGTACTGTCCTAAAAAAAAAAAAAATATATAGCTTAGGCTATTTGTTTTTTACCTGTTTTTTTTTTCGCTGTATTTTCTACTACACTAAAATGTATGCATTGTTGCTTAAATGTTTAACCTTGTTTTAATTGTGGAGCTTTTCTCCCCGGGCCTCCACTGAAAATGGAAATTATCCAGCTGGACTAGCCCGGTCAACAAATGTAAAATAAAAATAAATAAAAATAAATACTGAATCTGGGGGATTGAACCTGGAGGAAATCTTTCACCGTCTGAACTGATTTTGCTTTTTCTTCGATGGTCTTTAACACATCCTTAGCATTTGCACCAAAAAGCTTGTTCTTTTCCAAAGGTGCATCCAGAAGTTTTGCTTTTACATGATCTGGTAGAGGTTGATCTTTTAACCAAGCATGCCTATGAATCACTGCCCCTGTCATAGCTGCCCTACATGAAGCCTCCAGTGCATCATATCCACACTGCAGGAAGTGATTGCTTACTTGCTGAGTGTTATGTACAGCTTCCTGCAAAGTCTTCCTGTCTAAAGGATCAGGAGAAGCTAATGTTTTTTGTAAATCTTCTAAGAGATAATCCTGATATTGTAACATATGAAAGAGGCAATTTAAAGCTCTCATAGATAAGGTAGTGGATGTGTAAACCTTTTTGCCCCATCTCTCTAATGACCTTGCTTCCCTGTTGGAGGGCAAAGGATTTTTTGAGGTGGAGGCTGAAACTCCTTTAGGCCCCTGTGAAATAGTTTCCAAATCAGCAGTATGGGCCCTGAATAAATGGGAATGCATTTCTGGGACCCTGTAATACCTGTCTGGCTTGGCTGGAGCAGGAGGGAGAGAATCAGGGGTAGCACTAGAATCAGAATACAAATCATCCAGAACATCAAGTACAGGAGGAATAGCTAGGGGCCTGTGCTGAGGCTTCTTAAGGAAAGTCCTAAGGCGTTTCCTAGAATCAGAATATTCCTGACCCTGCCACTTGAAATGTTCCCTCATGGTGTGCAGAACTTCCCCAAAAGAAATATCCTCAGGAGGGGAGGCCAAAGGGATGGAATCTTCTGCATCCGAGTCCTCATAGGTCTGGAAGAGCTCTTCCTGGCTATCAGAGTGGACAGAGCCCTCAGAGTCTTCATCTGAAGGAGTAGGGTCAGAGGGTTCAACCCGGCCTTTATCAGGAGGAGGCTGGGATGCTCTCTCAGGATGGGCCTGTGAACCTCTAATCATGGAAATTAAATCAGCAGCCATGGACATAATTTGTGTCTCCGGAGTCGGCTGAGGTAAGGATTTAGAAGTAATATGCTTTGTTTTGCTGGCTGCCTTAACCCTAGTGTAGGCCTTAATAGACATGGCCATAGGAGGCCTGGCAGCTCCACGTGCAGGAGTGACCTTGTCTACAGCAATGGTCTCGGGCATTTCCTCGGTTTCGGTATCCGGAGGAAAGTCTATAACTGGCGTCGGAGTAATGTCTGAAATCGGAGTCGTCGATAATGCGGTGTCTTCGGTTCGCAGCGGTGGAGAGACCGTCTCAGAGGGAACCGGAGCACTCGCGCTAGGTTTTGGTGAGGAGTCGGTGGTAGACGCAGGCTGAGGATATCGGTCCCGGTCTTTTCGCTTTTTGGGAGTTTGCAATGTCGGAAGATCCAACGGCATGGTGTAGGCAAATTTATCTCCGAAAAAATCTTCAGCGAACTCCGCCCGGCGCCTGAGAGTGCGCTTGTTAAAGCGAGCACAGGCTACACAGGCCGAGACGTCGTGGTCTGGGCCCAGGCAAGGGAGGCAGTAAGAGTGGAAATCCTTATGAGGTATTTATTTACCACAAAAAAGACAATTGTTAACTTTTTCAGTAATTTCTGACATCGGCTGAGGCAAGAAAAGATTCCCAACGGGGTACTTAGCTTTTTTGATGACTTCGGTATCGTAGAATACAGGAGCTGACCGACCGGCACTTGCGAACTGCTTCTGCTTCGGGCACCGCGCGGCAAGAAAGACTGAAGAAAATGACGTCGGCTGATGCTTATGTACTCCAGCCGCTCTGACATCGGAGAGAAATGTGACATCAGCCGACGTCGGACCCAGACTTTGGAATCCGGCCGACCGAGGGCTGCCTGAGGCAGGACAACCCACATGTTATGACTGCAGTTGCATTCTTGAAGGACATCATCATTCTCGACTTTCTACTCTCATATGAATGGAATTTAGTACATGGCTGTTATTGAAATTGTATATATCTAATTATGTTGAAAGTGTACATTTCTACCGAAAAATGTAATATACGTTATTATGTAATATTTGAATGCTGCAAAATTCTTCTGCACTTCTGTCAGTCGTGTGTGATTGTCATTTTTGTTCTTTTTTTTTAATTTGGAGCTTTTCTCCCTGGACCTCTGCTCAAAAAGGACCTGTGTCCAGTCGGATTTTCTTGTTAAATAAAATAAATACAATAAAATAAATAAATATATTTTATAGGGGAAGACGCTAAACAAGTTCCTCTCACTTCTACCCATACTTTGATTTAGCTGATTTTGTATTGTGCAGTGTGGTTTACTATCAAAATGTGGAAAATCAAAACAATTTTCCACATTTTGATCGAATTCCTTATCCGAATTTGGTAATACAGAATTAGCAAAATGTTGGAAATGGTAACTATGGAATCGACATTTCGGACACCGAAAGATCCAATGTTGAAATTCCATGTTACCAATAACATCTTTGCAGGGAGGGGCAAGCCCCATCTGTGCCCCCCATACCCCCTCCATATTATATATTCCAAATCTGAGACAGCAGTAGATCCGAGGAAGAGGGTACATTTCCTGATCCCCACTGTAGTGCAATCTGTTATCGGAACATCAATCCCATATTTGCGAAAGCACACAACTGTTCCCTAATGAGGATTCAGACATTTCTGGATCAGCATTATGAAAAATGGAAAACATGCATTCAACCATCCCAGTTTCATGTAAGTGCCATTCCACATTTTGGTAGTAAACCGTGCAGAGTAAGTAAGGATAGAGAGGAAGGAGTACAGCTTTTTGCTCCCATACCATTTGGAAACCTAGGCTTGTTGGCTGTTGGTGAAGCACCCTCCAAGAGGAAAAAACACTGAGAGAAGAAGGGAGCCACTTTTGAGATTTTAAGTATTTTTTCTCTGTTTATTTGCTAAGTTTTTCTGCATAGCTGCCTAGCTTGAGCATTTTCTGGCTTGTTAAACTTGATTTCTGTATTAGTAGCTGTATTTAGAGCACAACCAAAAGCTGTTTGCTGAATTTCCTGTTTGCACTTAATTTTAAATCGTTTTTTTCTTAAAACTTGCATATTTTCTGTCCTTGACCTAGCACTCTTGTGTGGGGTCATTTACTGCACTGTTATAACTTGATATTACTTGTGAACCTCTGCTATCTCTGTAAAAAACAAAAACAAAAAAAAAAAAAAAATCTTGCTTTTTCCCCACTTTTCTGAGAGTTAAAAAAGTTCAGTTACAGGCTTGCTGTTCCTGAACTGTTTGAAAGTTTCTGTGAGGCCATTTTTGCTTGGGCTGAAGGAGGGTCTCTGTGTTCATCAGTGGCAGTGACTAACATTGTGCAGCTTCCCTGCCCCCCGTAGAGGTGGTTACTGACTTGAAACTGTAGTTTTATTGGCCACTAGGGGTCATTTCCATAACTCCTTCATCTTCCTCTCTTAAAACCTAGTTGCCTCGTGGTTTGAGCGTCTTTTCAGGCTTGTTGGCTGTTGGTGAAGCACCCTCCAAGAGGAAAAACGCGGAGAGAAGAAGGGAGCCACTTTTGAGATTTTAAGTATTTTTTCTCTGTTTATTTGCTAAGTTTTTCTGCATAGCTGCCTAGCTTGAACATTTTCTGGCTTGTTAAACTTGATTTCTGTATTAGTAGCTGTATTTAGAGCACAACCAAAAGCTGTTTGCTGAATTTCCTGTTTGCACTTAATTTTAAATCGTTTTTTTCTTAAAACTTGCATATTTTCTGTCCTTGACCTAGCACTCTTGTGTGGGGTCATTTACTGCACTGTTATAACTTGATATTACTTGTGAACCTCTGCTATCTCTGTAAAAAACAAAAACAAAAAAAAAAAAAAATCTTGCTTTTTTCCCACTTTTCTGAGAGTTAAAAAAGTTCAGTTACAGGCTTGCTGTTCCTGAACTGTTTGAAAGTTTCTGTGAGGCCATTTTTGCTTGGGCTGAAGGAGGGTCTCTGTGTTCATCATTGGCAGTGACTAACATTGAGCAGCTTCCCTGCCCCCCGTAGAGGTGGTTACTGACTTGAAACTGTAGTTTTATTTTCCCTTTTGGGTCTATTCCTGCTTCTTTCCAGCCCCTGCTATCAAGCACGCTTTAACGTGCTTTAGCGCGATTTAGCGCGGAGTTGCCACTAGAGCAGCATCGGGCAGCACCGGTTAAACAAGGTTAAACTCTTTCTGGCTCCAGAAAGTCTGTTCTTCAATTTTTTCCTTAGAACTGCTCTGTTAGGAACCTAAACAGTTTACACCTACACTAAAAAGTGCAGCACTTGTTCCAAATAGCTTTTTCTTCTCAAAAGCTCAGCACTTGTCTTATAAGCATATCCCTTGTCTTATAAGCATTCTCTTTGCAGGTCAAGCACTCCTATATTATACAAATCTCTCACTAGCAAAACCCCCCAGGAGTGCCCACTTCCCTGCTAAGCCCACTACTTTTCTGTCTCATACCAACTCATAATTCTTTCTAGCATGTCGAAGGGTCAGATGCTGGCGTCCTCTCCTGCCCATTTGGTGAATCTGGGAATTCTGAGACAATGTTACAATTGCCTCATGTACACGGACAACCATCTCCTCCTCCCATGTAACACTAACACTTGTGAGAGATGCAGCTATTTAGCCAGACTGGAGGCTGAGCTCTCTCAACTCAGGACTGGCAAGACCAGGCAGGAGGAGAAGGCAACTACACACACCACAATACCAGTCTCACATAACTCAACCACACCACTGAATCAAACACATAAACACACTAAGACATACTCGGAGGCTCTGAGTAAAAATTTACCTAAACAGCAGAGGCCTCCAAAGCAGACACCCAAGCAACTGCAAACTCAATACACCACACAAACAACACATTAACAACAAAATCAGTGTACAAAGCAGTCACTGCCCTTAAGGCCAAATACAACACCAAACATACTTGTCATAGGTGACTCCATAGTCAGACACACTGACGTCCCGCTCACCAGACTGAGTAAGGAGAAGGTCACAGTAAGCTGCCTGTCGGGCGCTAGAATCCGCCACATAACACAAGCACTCAGGTCTCTCAACAGCAGGTACAAGTACGACTCAGTCATTGTCCACGCTGGTGTCAGCGACCTGAGGCGTACCTCCTTGGACTACATGAAAAGAGACATTGAGGAGCTCTCTGATTATGTAGCCCAGGCAGGTATGACCCTGACCTTGAGCAGTATCCTACCTTCACCTAGAATGATGCCACAATACAGTGATAAGATGATCAGCTTTAATAATTGGCTTAAATTCTGGTGTCATTCAAAGGGGATCAATGTCTGTCTGCCTGGGATGACATGCTGGACAAGCCACGCTGCTTGCAAGGGACGGCTTGCACCTGTCACCCTAGGCTTCGGATATTGGCAAAGGCTCTTGCCACCCCATAGTGCCTTTTTAGGCAAGGCTCAAATTCTAAACCTACCACCCTAGAACACAAAAAAGTAAAAACTAAGGGTAATGCTGCTCAATGCCAGAAGTCTCAATCTCAAGATGCACGCACTCGAGGCCCTTCTCAGTATGGAGAACATCGATGTCTGTGCTGTGACAGAAACCTGGTTCAAGGCTCCTGAGAGCACCCCAGCACTAGCAGGTTTCACCTCATATCATGCGTTCCGGCCCCAAAATCCGGACAACACCAAGAAAGGAGGGGTGTCCATATTCATAAAGGACACCCACACCTCAAGGTTGGTGGCAACGCACGATGCATCGGAGACCATCCAGGTGCAATTAACCATAGGCAAGACTGCTCTGCAATTTGTAGCATGTTACAGGCCACCCTCTCAAACTCAGGAACCTCACATGGCCTTCCTGAAAACAATGGAGGATAAATGTATCTCCAAACACCATCATACTAGGTGACTTCAACTACCCTAATATAGACTGGGAACACTACTCAAGCCCAAACACTCTAGCCCAAAGGTTTCTGGAGTTCATAAACTCAAATGCCATGGAACAACTAGTCACCATCCCACAAGAGGAGAAAACATACTTGATCTCATCATCACGAACATGGGATCACAATGTTCAACACTGGAAGTATACCCCTCACTGGTGAGATCAGATCATAAACTAATCTCGCTGGAGGTCCTCATCCCGCCCACACCTGAAACAAAAAAGACCACAGTGAAAAACTTCTCAAAAGCCGACTTCACACTTCTAAAAACTAGTGTGGTCTCCTTTAAGGCCCCTGAGCCAGTGGTAAACATTACTCAAACTGCTGAATCACTTACAAATGCCTTCTACCAGCACCTACAGGACTGCATGGATCAGGCAATCCCAAACAAAACTAAGACTCTTTGTACCAAAGGCAAGCGTCCAGTCTGGTGGACCCCAGCCATAAACAAGCTCTACAACAAAAGGAGGAAGCTACTACAAGATAGAGCAAAATCCTTGAAAGGTAAGACACCTTTGATCATTATAAGTAAAAAACTAAGAGCTCTCATAAAATCATCCAAGGCAAATTTTGAGAGAAAAATCGCCAAGGATTCAAAAGACAATCATAAGGCCTTCTATAGCTATGTTAGAAACCTAGGAGGAAACTCCCAGATATGCTCAGAATTAGTTCAAAATGATGTGAAGATTACTGAACCTACACACATTGCCAACATACTGGCTGACAGGTTCAGTGCAAACTTCTCCCCCCTCCCCACCAAAAGGAGAGATATCTATACCAGAGGATTGTAGCCCCCAAACATCTCCAACGCCCAGGTGAGAACTGCTCTCTCCAAAGCAAAAACACAGCATCCATGGGACGGATGGTGTCCCCGGCTGTGTGCTCCATGAACTCAATGAGGCATTAAACCCGCAGTTAGGACAGCTGTTTAATCTTAGCCTCACCTCAGCATACGTACCCAAGGAGTGGCGCCGGCGACTGTGGTCCCACTTCACAAGGCGGTGCCTCCACCGACCCTGGAAATTACCGTCCCATTAGCTTGACAAGCCTTATCTGCAAAGCCATGGAGAGGATCATAATGGAACTCATAAATAAAGACATAGGGAACTTGCAGACTTTGGATCCAACCCAGTTTGGCTTTGTCAAAGGCAGATCATGCCTTTTAAACTTGGTTGACTTTTGAGACAGTCACCAAGGCCATTGATGAGGAAAGGCAGTCCATACAGCCTACCTTGACCTGGCAAAGGCCTTCGACACAATACCCCACTCAGGTATCATCAAAAACTCATCAGCTTGAATGTAAACCCATACATCACAAGATGGGTTGCAAACTGGTTAAGTGACAGAACCCACAGGGTCAGAGTTGCTGGAGCCATGTCAGACTCAAAGCCTGTCACAAGTGGTGTCCCACAGGGCTCAGTCCTGGGTCCACTCTTGTTCGGCATCTACTTTTCTGAAGTACAAGCAAACACAGGAGGGTTATGGCTGACAAAGTTTGCAGATGACTGCAAACTGGGTGCCTCAGTCGGAAACACATCTGACACAGATATCCTTCAGAAGGGCCTCACAGAAACGGATAACTGGTGCCAGAGCCATGGCCTAAAGTTAAATGCCAAGAAATGCATAGTCATACCCTTCGGGAAAAACAAGGTTACCCCTAGCTACCATATAGGTGGCAATCCACTGAGCACAGAAGAAGTCATCAGGGATCTGGGGACCCAGGTTGACAGTCGCCTTTCGTTTGACACTCATGTTGCTAAAGTAGTTAGGAAAACCTTCTACATTGCCCACCTGATCATGAAGGGATTCACATCTAGATCAAGGGAGGTCATCGCCCCCTGTACTCATCACTCATTAGACCTATGATTGAGTACAATGCCCCATTCGGAATGTATCTGACCAGACACCTGCAGCAGCTGGAAAGGCCCCAAAAGTTCCTCACCAAAAGGATAAAGGGTCTCAAAAATATGTCTTATGCTGCCCGACTGAAAGAACTCCAGCTCTATTCAGTCTCATACCGCTTGCTCAGAGGTGACCTGTGCCTGACATATAAGGCCATGTCAAACCCTGATTTGATGAATATGCTTCACCTCAAAAATCTAGATCCCTCAGAACCACAAGGCGGAGACTTAAACCTTGACACGGTTATTAATAGAACATGCTGGAGGGACAGATTCATCACCCAGAGACTCCCTATGCTGTGGAACAAAATCCCGGTACATGTGAGGCAGAGCACCTCGCTGGCCTTGTTCAAGAGGAATCTTGACCAATGGATGGGGGATCGCAGATATACCCCAGGGATTACTTCAGTGTCACTGCTTGACAGAGGCACAGCAAAATAATAGGCATAGTTTTATTCAAACTAAAGGGGTGGCGAAAGCCAAATAACTATGGGCTAGGCTTATAAATGCCCTTGGGCAGATAGCCTAGTATGAACCTATGAACCTATGAACCTATGTTGTCAGCACATAGACATGTACAAGAAGGGTAACTAGGAATGGACAAAACTGAAGCATGGATCATAGTGTGGTTATATTGGCCAGGAATAATGAGAGAAATTGGGAATTCTTTTTACTGGATGCTCTGAATGTCAGAAGATAACCCTCACCCAAGATTTAAAAATCCTTTGATTCCAGTATCTGTTATAGAGGTGCAGTTTTAACATATTAATGAGAACGTTGTTGACCATTGGTAAAGGTCAGCAATAGGTTTTAACATATCTTGGCTACATTGGACTTTGCAGCTAAGCACATGAGTCTATTCCCGTGTGTAAGGTTAATGGTAAAGCTATAGCAAGGGAGTTTATTTTACAGAGTAATGTTAACAAAGGAAATACTCCCAAACCAAGGAACTCCATTTGTGTCAAGAATAATGTGTCCACTGTGCCAGCACTTTGAGGTCAAGCAACTGAAAATCCCAGTGTACCATCTCAGTTAAATTAGTGCAGCATTATAATAAAACATTAAAAGCCACACTGAGAAATGTTACTGCAGAAGTTGGTGAAAACTAGGACCAGTTAATATCATATTGTCTGTTTGCCATTAGAGAATTCTACAAGACCTGACAAAGTTAAGTCTTTTTGAGCTGCTGTGTGGCAGACACTCACAAAACCTGTTAAATATTGAAAGAGAAACTTGAGAAGAAGAGAAAATTACATTTGAATGTGTCATAGAACACTGTATTAACATAAAAGATTCTCTGAAAGTGATGATGTTTATCATAAGGGGTACACATAGAGGTCTGGTGATGCAACAAAAGTGCATAATAGATATGATAGTGACCAGGTTCTTGTTTTGGTCACCTTCACCGAAAACACAATTCTGGCTAACTGTCAGGGTTTATTTGAGACAACAGAAAATTTAAATGATGCAAACTACAGGGCTTAACAGACTGTTAAGAGATATTAATGTACTGAAACCATGGAAAGGAACACAAACTTTTGTAGTTGGTTTATCAGCAGAGACTAGTAGATCTCATAAAGAAATTGACCCCTGTGTCTGTAGTTCTGGTAGCTGGCACATCATCTAAGCCACAGAAGCAAGAAATAAAGGAGTTTCTGTTAAGAAACAAAGAAGTTCTTTCAAAATTGTCTGACAGAACAGACCTGATTCAACACCATACTGAGATTATTGCTGAGGAAAGGTTGACTTGCTATAGCTTTACCATTAGCACAAAGGGGGTCCATCAACTGACCCTGGCAACTATAGACCCATAAGCCTAACCAGCCCTATCTGCAAGACCATGGAAAGAATCACCATGGATGTTATCAACAAAAATATAGGTGACCTTCTAACTCTTGACCCAACCCAATTTGCCTTTGTTAAGGGTAAAACATGCTTATTAAACCTGGTGGACTTCTTTGAGAATGTCACCAAAGCCCTGGATGAAGGCAAAACAGTACATCCACCCAGTCTTGACTTAGCCAAGGCTTTTGACACAATCTCCCACTCAGGCATCATTGAGAAACTCACCCAGCTGAGAATTAACCCATAAGTCACTAGATGGGTAGCCAGCTGGCTCACTGACAGAATACATACAGTAAAAATTGGGGGATTCTACCTCTACTAGTAGACCAGTTACCAGTGATGTATCACAAGGATCTGTGCTGCGCCCCCTACTGTTTGGAATCTGTTTCTCAGAAGTCCAAGTGACAATAGATGGCCTGTGGCTTACCAAGTCTGCCGATGACTGCAAACTGGGTGCAATTACTGAGTCCCTCAATTATGTTGGCATACTACAAAAAGGGCTTACACTGACAAATGATCGGTGCCAAAAACACAGACTTAAACTAAATGCAAAAAGGTGCATTATCATCCCTTTCAGCAAAGGGGAAGTCCCTGCAAATTACAATATTAACAGTACCCCCCTTAGCTCAAACCCTGTGGTGAGAGATTTGGGAACCCATGTTGAAAGCAACCTTAACTTTGATCACCATGTGTTCACAGTGGTAAGGAAGGCCTTCTATGTTGCACATCTCATAAGTAAGGGCGTCACATCCAGAGCTAAGGATGTTGTAACTCCCCTGTACTCATCCCTCATCAGACAACTAATAGAGTACAATGCTACCTTTTGTATGTACCTTACTAGACACCTGCAGCAGCTGGAGAGACCTCAGATGTTTCTCACCAAGAAAATTCAGGGCTTTCAACACATGACCTACATAGACAGACTGAAGGGCCTGCCAATGTACTTTGTGTCTTATAGGTTACTGAGAGACAACTTGTGCCTGGCCTACAGAACAGTCTCTGACCGGCCCTAATGGAAATGCTGCACATCTGCAAGTCACATGGGACAAGAGTCCCTCACTCCAGGAATCTCAACCTATCCTGTGATATTAGCAGGACATGCTGGAGAGATACATATGTCTCCCAGAAATTGCACCTCCTCTGGAAAAAACTCCCAATTCATGTAAAACAGAGCTCCTCAATTAAACTATTTAAGCATAACTTAGCCAACTGGATGGGAGACAATAAATTTACCCTGGGGGTGTCACTCATGTCCCTCTTGGATAAGGACTGTCAGTGCTGATCACAGACTCACACTGCAAATATAGACCATACACCTTGGTCAATAAGGAAACAAGGGGATAACATGGCTAGGCTTACAAAGGCCTTAGGGCCAACAGCCTAGTAACCTCCTATGAACCTAAGAACCTATTGACTGAGGACTTTGCCAAATGGTGGAGTCACAGGGGAAGGATTCATTTCCCATTGATTAAGAGCAAAACAGTCTGAGACTATATCAATAGGAGTTAGCTTGGTAGAATCTGTAAGAGAAAAACTAAAACTCCCCTAAGAATATTCAACTGTTTTATTCCAAACTACTTATTGGATTAACCAGATATAAACTTAACAAGGAGATTGTCATTGGAATCAGGTTTTTACAAAACCTCAAGACACATTAAAACAAAATAAATGATTATCACAAGCTTATAAATGAATAATCCAAAGGAAGTTCAATAATAAACATTTATATGCTTCAATCTGTGAAAAATGTGATTCGACTCTTAATAGTACTACAATTATAAAAAGTCTGTATAGAACAGTAACAAATTAATTCCTAAAACATATTTTAATTGTGAAGCATGTGGAGTAAATAATCCTGATATAATATATAAATGTTGGTTATGTACTTATACTCAAAGGTTATGGCAAATGCTTACATCTAGAGTAGTAACTGTAATTAGCACTATTAAGGTGATCGATTGAAAATGAATCTTAGTACATCTTCCTCCCACTAAGATACATGAAGACAATTTACATATAATGACTGTTTTTCTTCTCTCCTAAAACACTACATTTCACAAAAGTAGATAAATAGTAAATTGATACACTGGTCTGAATTCATGAAGTCAACACTTAAGGGCTTAAAAGCTGCTAAACTTACACTAAAGTCATATCAAGTGAAATATAAAGGTTTGAGTGAAAAAATGGCTTACTTTATTAAAAAATACTTTATTAATAATACTTGAATGATGATCAGATTATATCACACCAGTCCTAGACATGATTCATGAACATTTACATTGTTTCCTTAAATATTAGTAATATCATATACAATTTTTCCTCTAACTTTTAAGAAAAAAGACAATTGTCAAGTTTAATATTAAATTTATACACTTCTTGATTTAGGGAAACAATCTGAAGTATGAGAAGTTCACCTGTTATTTATAATATTTTCTTTCTGTACATAGTTTGGAGAGTGGGATTTAATAAGGGAAGGGACTGTGGTGTTTTTGAGTTCAGTGTTTTATGCCCATTTTTTTATTGTACACTGTGGAAAATATTATCTAATTTATATCACTTTGATGATAATTACAGCTCTTGCTTATATATCTACCCACCCACCCAGTCCATGCTAATCAGCACATTCCTTCAGCATTCATTGTTTCCATAGTGGTTGCAGTTTTTACGGGATCAGGTTGCTAGCCCAGTGCCCAACCTTCCTCCCATGTATACACATAGGGTCGGGTACAACACACTCACACACATGCTCATACCTATGGCCAATTTAGAGTGTCCATTCCACCTACTGTATGTCTTTGGAATCTAGGAGAAAACCAGAGCACCCAGAAGAAACCCACATGAATGCAGGCAGGACATGCAGACTCTGCACAGAAGCCACCCCAGCCAAGAACTGAGCTAGGAACCTCTTACTTATATATAACTTGACAAAATTTGTATGAAATAACATTTTAACCTAACACTTCTTTTTCTCCTTGGTTTTATTGTATTGTTGGGATTATCATAATATTTTTTTAATAAAAAAATGTTTTTTTCAAAAAAAATTGATAGCTACTCATTTCCTAGGTTTGATTCACCAATAGAAATTATGGGGATGGCAAGATTTATTTTGTTGGTCTCCATGGACCTCATTGATGTCAGCCCAGTCCCTAGTGCCCTACATCCATGCTGAGTGTACCAGCATTTTCCTAACCCCCCGGACTTGCTCCAGTGTTGCTGGGGCCAGTAGTGGATCCTAAGCATGTCCTGGGAACTTGACCATTAGTACTTCATTCCAGTACCATACCCACATTTCCATTTCCCTGCCCCCTCCCATGCTTGCTGGTTGTGTCTGTGAGGTACCCACTCTGGGCCAGTAATCAAAGAACCTGAATGCTCAGCACTGATACTGGAGAGGTATGTTCACTTGGAATACAAATGGATACAGACCTCTCTGCATCAAGCACAACTTCTCTTAAGAGCACAGAGGGAACACAGTCATCCCGGGGTCTGGGTTTCTCTATCTGTCTACCTCTAGGTCCGCAATAAGACTCCCCACTGGCACAGCTGTATCATTAGGTCCTCAGCCGAGTGTCCTAGCTAAGTCCTCCAGTACCCTCTCTGTGAAACCAGTGCTTCTTGTCACTGCTCCAAGTAGCTGACACACACTCTTTGAGATTTAATTTACACACACACACACACACACACACACACACACACACACACACACACACACACACACACACACACACACACACACCTGGGAAAGACTGGCACAGATTACCTGCTCTATCAACTTTGCCCAGACTATATGGTAGACTCACTGCCACCAGTCAGTTACTATAAGGCTCTTAAAAGGGTATCCAATTATACTGAGTGAAATTAATATTAATACATATGGTAATGTTGACCAAACAGCCAGGCTTTCAGGAGTGGCCAGAGTTATCAGCAAATAAATATGTGAAAATACTCACAGAACTTAAATATTTTCTAAAAAGGACCAGCTACAATGAAAAGTTTAACTATATTTAATAATAAATCATAAAAGAGCATGAAAATATTAAACATCTATTTACAGTAAACATCAGAGTTTCAGTCCCAGGAAATATTAAAAATAACACAGATGGAAAGTTTCACACAGTTATAGAAAAACAGTATTTAGCTAATCTCACTATCTATTCCTGATTGACTTAAATACTTACTGTTCTTACTTACTGAATGCAGCAAGGCAAGATAATGTGGGTTAGTGGGCCTTGTTGTCAGATCCAAAACAGAATGCAGAATGCCCCTGAGAAAGCAGTCTCCTCTAATATTAAAACATTATTTCTGTACAGAATGACATTACATACATCTGGTCATCTGACTTCTGGTGTCCATGCTATCACCAAGACTAGAAGCTGACAGGATTTTATCACCTATGTATTACCGTACACATAGAGCTTTGCTCAGAACTCGTGGAAGTCATAAAACCATAAAACACTTCCCTTCTTCCTACAGGAGCTAATAAACCATACTTCTTAGAGACATTGTTTCTCTGGCTTCATTCAATATTGTGAGATAACATCTTTATGGCCTAGGCCTAGTAGTTTAATTTGCTTACTATTTTTAAAGTTTAAGATTAACCTCTTCCCTTCTAGTATATGCTGTTGAAACATATACATTTAATTCAGGTATAATAATGCATGCACATTTCTTGTCTTTCTAGCAGGGCACACTGTTGATACATTTTAACACAAGCAGTTTTACAAATACATTTTTTTAACACAAGCATCTGTACAAATCAGTTTGATATACAAAATGACATATGATTCTTTAGAAAATTCCAGCTAGCTGTGCTGGCATATGTTACACATCCACTGCCCTGCTTCTCCTGGCATGGATGGCAGTAACTTCTATCATCACATTGTCCATGGGTAACTTTCCTCTGTGGACCATGCCTCCCCTTTACGGAACATCACCAGCAAGATCCCTCCTCCAGGAGAGGCACACCCATCCCTCCCTGTTGCTCCATTAGTTGACCAAGCTGATAATCAAACCAGCGTAAGCTGGGCCATAGTTAGGGATTTATCCTTCTAGGCTACCAGACTGGCAGGGAAGGCAAGATTTTTGACCACATCAGATCTAACAAAGGGGATACTGGCAGATCTCTCTAATGATTTAATACAAAAAAGAATGTGTTTTCCACTTTAGGGTTGCTTTCCAGGATACTGTCCTTCCTTCTGGGATACATGCTTCCTCTGTGACTATCATGGATTAATAAAGATTTATACCTAAAACTCCATGTCAGATATGCTGCTGCTTACCTAGAAGATGCAGTAATAATCTTAGAGGATTGGGACTCCCTCGTAGCTAAGGCACTGGCCAGAGGCATAGCTAGGGTGTGGTGAAATGGGCATCTACCCTGGGTGCAAAGTGTTACGGGGTGTGGTTGACAGATCTTGATCAGTCATCAGTGTATTACCAGCATTATAAATGAATGCTGGTATTGCATTTGCATTTGTGGTAGGAGCTGAAGTGTTGTAGCAAGGATAAGTGATTTGTTTGCTTACTACTCAACTTAAAATTGGGTAGAGGATGCCAGGTTGGGGGAGGACTACACCGGACTTGAGATTAGCTTGCTACACATCTGTTGCAGACTATTCTAGACTCATTGAGGCTGGCCAGTTTAATTCACAGTTCCTCCAAGAGCAAGTTCGGCATGACAGAGGTGGCATTTAGGTTATGCAGGAGCGGCTCGTGGCATCGGACTGCAGGAATGCAGCCCCCCCAGCTGTGTGAAGAAAAGAAAAAAAAATTAATTTTGTAAAATAAAACATTTCTAAATTAAACTGGCTGACTAGTGCTGTAAATGAGTCCGACTGTCTCGCAAAGTCCCAGAACTCGAACTGCGCATGCTCATTGCTTGGCTCCAGGTTTTTTTATTTTTTTTAGTTTCCTTAAATCTGGACTGTCTCAGACTTCTGTAAAGGCAGTCCAGATTATGGAGAGTACTGCATCAGTGTGATGCCCAGAAGTCTGTGCGGTTAACCGCATAGTAAAGTGGAAGAGGGTCGGAGTGCCACGTCCGCAGTCACATACGTGATGTGGATGGCAGGAGGGCTACTGACTGGTTCTCACTCTCTTTCTGAAAAAGAGAGCAAGAAACAATCAGTAGTAGCAGGCAGTGCACTTCCTTTTGGTTACTTGCTAGTTGCTACAGGTGTGCACTAGCATTGCAAACAGCTTTTTTTGGGCTTGCAACTTGTAGAGCACCTCATTTTGTGATAAGATGACTGGAAAAGAAGTTTTGCTGGAGAAAAAATGTTTTCATAGTCGAGGGAAATGCCTCTTGGATAACTGGGTTGAAGACGTAATTGTAATAACTTTTATTGTAGTATGCAGCAGGATCTTCTGCTTACCTCATACTTGGGGAGATTTGAGAAACAATCACTCACGTGAAAGTTACAAGAAGAGAAAGAACGGTATTTTCTTTATTGTTACAACCATGAGTGTAGGTAAACGATTCATGAAATAGCATTCTCAAGCAAATTATATGGTAGCTAACATATTGTACAGACCGAATACTTTTGTGGAGTTGTAGATTAAAGTGCCAATACAATGACTTTTCTCATGAGTTAGGGATGACGCTAGCATTACTTGGCGATAATGGAGAGCACTGGACATTGCAAATCCAGAATACCGAATGAGGCGGTTATGCAAAGTCCACTGCTCTTAGTTAGCACCTGAAATGCCGTTAAATATGATAAAAAAACTTTTCATTATTGCTGAGCATTATCTGCTGGGCTGTCAGTGACATTAATTAGAAATTCAAATGTGGAACAGTGAGGAACATGGACTGTTTAAGACTCAAAATAAGGAACATTCCTCATAATGAGGCCACTCGAGAGGTGTGTCAGTAATTGATTTTCTACCAATTGTTTTTAGCTTTCCCCAGTTTATTGAGCAAAGAAATTGAGAACTGTGGCCCAGATGATATGCAGCAGCTCCAAGATGTTATGCATTTGCCATAATGTTCTGCACAAAGACGCAGGTGTAGTCCAGTGTTTTCCATTACTGTCCCATTAGTTATGCAAAGGCTCTAGATCATTTGGAACTTTTTAAAAGAAGATTAGTTTCACTCATATCCTCGTTCTTAAAAACAATCAAAGGTTCTCCTCAAAGACGTATCTTGGTCAAATGGGGCCCTTGGCAGCTTAATGGACCAGGTTGGTTCAGCCCCCCTACACACAGACATTCTGTGTCTTATTACTCCTCCATTTACCATAAACACTGTCCAAAACCTTCAGCGTGCATACTGTTTTCTTCTTTACTTTTGAAATGAAGACAGAGATGCAAGTTTAATTTAAAATGTTTACTTCATTTATCTTTTGTTAACTAGATTAGTCACTTCTTTTCAAGGGAGACCCTTGGTGCTCTTTATACTATTAGGGAAAATTTGTCGAGGGCATTAATAATCTCACTCCTACTCCTTTCAATAACTCAGGTGGATATAAAAGATCTCAGGACACTTACCATCAACACAGGCAGATGTAGGTTTAATATGTCATCCAAAGGATGACACTAAGGTGTGCAGCACTCCAGTCATAGAGCACTATAGTTTCAACAATCCAGCTATATGGTGCAGAAGTAGAAACAAAGGTGACTATGCTACCTGTTGCACTACTAACACCTGGTATGCTACCTGTTGCACTACTAACACTTGGTATGCTTCCTGTTGCACTACTAACACTTGGTATGCTTCCTGTTGTACTACTAACACTTGGTATGCTACCTGTTGCACTACTAACACCTGGTATGCTACCTGTTGCACTACTAACACTTGGTATGCTACCTGTTGCACTACTAACACTTGGCATGCTTCTTGTTGTACTACTAACACTTGATATGCTACCTGTTGCACTACTAACACTTGGTATGCTACCTGTTGCACTACTAACACTTGTTACAAATTTTATAGCACAGATACGGATGGCTATTTGCTAAGCAAAACACTTGCTCATTGAAAACATACTTAGCTTGAGTAACAGTAAACTTCTTTTACCTTGAAACTCATGTTCGCTGAAATTGCCTTGAAACATTGCACCCAGACAATGGCAGATTAAGCCTACCTTGGTCCCTGTGCTGTTTTGTAGTTTTGAACATTTTTCCATTAAGCAGTGAAACAAAAGATATAAACCAAGAAGTGACAAAAGTACTCATTTTAGAACATTTCAACCAACAGTAATGACTAACTGTAACTAAAGGGTCGTATCTCTCAAGTGCCCTGATTTTCACTTCATATTTTGTCTGTTCCTTATAAAAATTGTGGTTTTCTGGTAAGTTATTGAGGACTGAGGTCACTAAACCATGACAGACATTTGTGTTTTAGATGTCATACCCTTCAGGAGATGCATTATGAAACAAAGCCTGTTATTCAATCAGCTTTCTAAGTTTATAAGGGCAATATTTAAAAATTCACCCCACTCCCATTATTTTGACCATGTCCAGATTTCCTGCAGTGAGAAGCACGGGAACTGATTTAGAGAATTAAGTCTGTTGTTTCCTGTAGCCAAGGTGCAGAGGTTGAGCCCGAGTAAGTCTGTACATCAGTTAACTAAGCAGCCCACTGTAAAGAGGGCATTTCACACACACATACACAGAAAGTTCTCCATTTTGGACATCTCTGCTCTGCTCGTAAAAATGTAAGCAGTTCAAAAATCTACACACAGCACCTACAAGTTCCCCAGGGCTGTTATTAATTCGGATGTTTCTGCTCTGCTCACAAATTAGCTGTTCAGAAACCTGTGTCTGCTGCAAGTTACTCCATAATGCTTCTTTGTACCCACTCACTACTTCTCCAGTGGAAATCAAATCTTGCACGGTCTTACTCTCTCAGTGTTGTATGTGTGCTTGCGATCTTAAAGTAGATGCACTCAGAGTAATGCTGAGAGTACAGAAACTTTATTTACTTGTTTTAATTAATTAAAGTATTGTGGCTAGTGGCCGGACCTTCTCTCAAGCCAGAGGGCCTCCCCCCAGCCAGCAGGTCCTAGACAGTTGCCTAGGTCACTTAGTACCTAATCCAGCTCTGGTTCTCCTATAATACCTGTAGCTGTGTGTATATGCCTCTTGTAGTGTGTGAGAGAGGTTGTTGTTGTTGTGTACACCCATTCACACATCTCCATGCAGAAAATGCTCTAGCTGAAGCACCACCACTGCGGCAGTGTGTGAGAGAGGTGAGGCTACAAATTTATATATTTGCATTCAGATCTCATGCTGTTGCCTCACCACCAACACAGCATTTAAAAATGTATACAGCTCTCAAAATATTGTTCCTACTGCAAATAAAAAATAAAGTCTACTGGATTTACTTTAATATAGCACTCTTCGTTTTGTGATAAGATGACTGGGAATGAGATTGGGCATGGAAAAAAATCTTCAGAACATGGGAAATGTCCTTGGAAAAGGACACCTTATTGCCAGCTGTTGTCACTTATATCCATAACAAGGATATTTTTAAAAGTGCACTCCTCTCAAATACGGATGTTTTGTATGCCATTATACACCAACACTTATTGGTTTGGACAGTTCCAAACATTCTATACTCTTTGAGACATAAAGTTTCAGACAGATGCTCAGAACAAAGTACTCCTTGAGTACACTGAGTATGCCCAGCTTGACCCTTTGTGTAAGTGTGTGTATGAGCCCTGCGATGGATTGCAGTTGTGCCTATTATTGATTCACTGATATATGTCCATTGCTACGTTTACAAACTCTGGCTCTTGGGTTACAATAAATAGAATAAAAACAGTATTGGAGAAAGTATTGCCAACTCTTGACTCGGGCAGTTAACATGTCTGTCAGCTGTATATTATTTTGAGAACATTTTTCAGAATTATAAGGTCCACGTGAAAAAGCTCAGTAAAACTTCTAAGCAAAAATTCCTGGTTAATAGTAATGAATTATATTGCTTAATTAATGAAACAATTTCTGAGTACAAACCACATGCTAAGCATTCTGCATGCATCATAGCAGAAGTTGTTAGTGGGTGTTCACATTTTGATGTTTCATATTTTGAGAGGCAATTTTCCACATTTGGAAGTGGGACAATGAAGTCTGAGAGTTATAGTATTTGGTGATTTTATTGTTTAGTCATTCATCAGTTCTATGAGGGTTGTTGCATCATTTTGAGACAGAAACAATGGCATTTGAGAGGGATGTGTGTGCACTTTTCATTAATTTTGTGAGTTTGGGTGTATTATACCCTCTGAGCTTCTAAGTTAAGGCTTTAATTTTAGTAGATGAAAATGGTTTAATTATTTCTGGGCTTTATAAGCACATTCAATGAAGGCAAGAGGCTGTGAAATAAAAAAAATAAAAAAAAAAAAATAGAAAGAAACTGCGAACGAAATGTGCACTGTAATAACTTAGCAGTAATAGGTTCATAGGTCATAGGTCGGTACTAGGCTATTGGCCCTAGGGCCTATATAAGCCTTGCGAAACAGTGCCCTGGTTTTTGCCACCAAAGAAAATTATTTTCCTGTGCCCCTGTCAAGCAGAGCCACAGAAGTGATCCCTATGATGGCAGAGAAAACTCCACTGGGGAGAGTTTTACTCAAATAGGTGACAGAATGCATAAAGAAGCAATTAACAGAATGATTTTAATGCACCCAGCATAAATTATTCACAAGTATTGCTGGGTATTAGCCATTTAGAAGGTAATATGGCATCCCAGTTTTACTTCTGCAGAGATTGTGCATATTTACTGATACTGGTGGATTGTAGAAGTTTGAGTAGACTTTTATGATGGAAATGTTCTCAGTTGGGCAGTTTTGTCATTATTGGTGCATGTATTTTGTTTCATTGTTTACTGGAAAAATGTTCAAAACAATAAATTTAAAACACCCAAGGAATCTAGGTGTATCACACAACACATGTATGTCTTGTGTGCTTGTGTGCAAGGGGCCAATCATTTGAAAATATCCCAAAGTTAATCTTTATACTAGCCAAATGTATTTTCTTTGGATGTCGGTTTCAATGCTGTTTCAATGAATGTGAGCTTCAAGGGCAGAGAAGTTTTAATGCTAAGTCTATTTTCATTGTGAGACTGCATTGCTTTGTTTAGCAGATGTCTTAGTGTTTGTGCTGTAAAATGCAAAATAAAACTTTCAAATGAAATCCAAATCATCGTAGAAGTAAAGCAGTATGCACATTAGTGTTTATGGTAAATGGGGTGAAATAACCAAGTAATGGGACATTGGAATGGCTGCAAGGGGAGGCTCCATTCGACCATGATTTTGTGAGTGGGAAGGGCGGCAAACTCAAAGGCAGCCCCGGCTGAACTATACCTCTCAGCTGTCCACATTTTCACAAAATGAATAGATTTTTGCTTCTTATTTTTGGATTGTTTCTCATAAAGTTTGTGGTTTTCTGGCAAATCATTTAGGAATTAAGTCACTAAATAATGATAGACATTGAGTTTTAAACTTCATAACCTTCAGAAAAATGCATGCTAGAGCAAGAACTGTTATTCTATCAACTAAGTTTATACAAGAGCAATGTTTAGTACTGTTTGTATGATCCCCCAATATATTTGGCCTTGTCCAGATTTTCTGCGTTAACAGGTTGAGAGGTATGTGCAAATAAATTGCTTTATAGAATTAGGCATATCCAAACCTCTCAACTGTCCCCAATTTTGGCTCAAAATGTTGCTCTCCCTCTAATAATCCCTCCACAAAAAGGCAATTTTGGAAGAAAACGTGGAGGGTTTACAATTAATAAATAACTGTAATAATCAGACATATATTACTTTTATTTCAGAAATGCATGTAGATTATTTTATTTTGTCAGCTGTTCAAGTTAGCAGTACTAATATTAAAGTGTCCCTTATTTGACATGTTCCCAGCTGTATTGTGTGGCTATTTTATATTTTTGCATCACATTTTTGGTCCATTTTTCATAAAATTTTGGTTTTCTGGCAAATTAGTGACAAATCATTAAAGATTGAAGTTAGAAAATAATGACAGACGTTTGAGTTTCAGATTTCATACCCTTCAGAAAATTCAAAGTAATGCAAGACCTTCTATTCTATTAGAAAGTTTACAAGCAGTATTTAAATATTGTCCTTAATTTTGGGCCTTTGTTCCACTTCTATGTATGGCTTGTCCAGATTTCTTGCTCTGAGGTTGAGAGGTATGACAAATGTGTCAGGGCCATCACAGTCAACCAGAGACATTTCGAATTGTGACATACTTGTTGCACCCTACACCCCCATGTAGTGACTTTGGATGTGTCCAAGCAAGGCAAGGTGCAGTTGGGCAGTGTAAGTGTGCAGAGTACCCCGCCATCCAAGGTAGACACATGTACTACAGTGACTTTTCATCTGTCCTTGCTTGATTTTGCAGAATGTTCTGGTTTTCTGTCATATTTTTATACTGTTAATTTATGCTTCTTATTATTCAGAAAGTGCCCGTTGCTCTTTGTTTAAGTAACAATGCTTTCATGACCATCAGGTAAGCTTGTCTGAAATTGTAAGATGCAAGTAAGTTTTAATAAGCATACTGTTAAAGAATTACCAACATTGAAAGCCTTTTTGTTGTTGCCATGCAGAGAATACTTACATAACTCGATAACGTATAAGCCTTGGGTATTGAAATGCATATGACAGTATTTGTAATAAAGGACAGGATTACAGTATTTTAAGAAGCTCATTACCTTTGTTGGAAACTTGCAGTCATCTTTGCAGGGTTTACCCGTAAACTAAACAGAATGCCAATCTATCATGTGTGGTCCATAACCTGTGCAGTAATCCTTTAAACAATGTATCTTGAGCTTGTTTCTTGTTTGCTGTTCATTTTTTACTTTGATCATGTTTTCCCCATTAAACAAGTAGATAGGTGTTGTCAGGCAGCAAGTCTTTTTGGATATGAAACATTTTTACAAGTGGGGGTTTCACAGAGATTGCTACTTTCAGCATGTTACTTGGTACTTTAATAAAGCTGAATATAAATTATAATGCAGTGCAAGGAGAAGTGGTTTGAGCTGAGTGCTGCTTGTTTTTTTTTATACTTGATTTTGACTGGCATTCCAGTAAAGTATTTAAAAAGTATCTTTTTTATGCCTTGCAACCTTTTTGTTTCCATCTAGATATTAAGTAAGCTGTCATGCAGCCAATGCATTGAAATATTTTTTTCTTCTACACTTCATTTTGTCTTGATTAGACTCTCATAATAATGGTTTGGTACCCAGGGCAGCATATTTAATTAAAGCTCCAGTTTTTGTGGTTTTTGAGCATAGCTCCTCCCCTTTCCAGTTGGCCACACCCCTTCTCATCGGTGCCACCCATTCAGCTGTCTCTGATTTGAAGTCACCAGTTGCCACTGAGGTTATGTCATAACTAGAGGGAGTTGTTAAGCTGCAGAATGAAAAACCTGAAGCTGTGAGCACTAGCTTATACCTGGCACCAAGAAGCAGCTAAAGGCATTCTTGGGGTTAGCCAGGGACTGTTGAAATTTTACATCTGTAACTTTTCCTCTTATGGAACTGACAAAAATGAAGATGCCCCTTAAAGTGATGATGATGTTTAATTATCTGAAGATTATACTGTGTTCATAGTTTATATTAGGCCATCCAGATTTCAGAAGACTATTTGTAATATATACTGATGTATCAGAGATATGCCTGTAGGCTGTATTATCACAGACCTTTGATCAGGAAGTAGATTGCCTTTTTTTTACTCAAAAACTGAATAGAGTAGAAAGCGAGTTTTCAACTAATGAACAGAAATGCTTAGCAATCAAGTGGGCATTATATGTACTAGCTGCTTGGCCAAGACTATACACTTGTTACAGAACATGTCCACTGTTGTGGTTGAATATGCATCAAGATGGAACACAAAACTGCGTAGTAGGGCACTGTACCAGTAACTTTTTAAATTCATGGTAAAACAGACCAGGCATTGCTCACCATAATGCAGACCACCTGTCGAGAGATCTCAGCCCATCTGTTTAGCCTGAAACTTGAGGGTGTCAAGCTGAAATGGGTAATTATAACATAATCTAGTAGTTCTCACCAAAAGGGTATATTAAAAATAATGTAAATAATTGTAAATGGAACTGTTGCTTTAAAACACAATGAAAATAGTTATAAATGGAATAGTTGCTTTAAGAATGCAGATATCTTTTTGTATTAGGCATAGAAGATTCCTGTTTTATTAACATAACCTATTATTTAATTAAGTGGTATACAAAAGAGAGGGCTGTAGTCCAACTAAAGTGGAGATGTTGACCTGTCAAAGAGAGGGAATGGTTGCCTGGAACTTCAGTTCCAGTTATTTTACAGTAAGGAAGAATTGCTGTGGACAATTCTGAGAAGAACCAGACATATTCCTATGTAGGAAAGAAACTCTACAGTAGAGCATCTTTATAGGTTCATAGGTAGGTGCTAGGCTATCGCCCCTGGGGCCTATATAAGCCTAGCCAAAAAAGTTCCCTGGCTTTCGCCACCCAAGAAAGTTATTTTCCTGCGCCCGTCTAGCAGAGCCACAGAAGTAATCCCTGAGGTGAATTTACTATTTCCCATCCAATTGTGCATTGAATTTGATTCCTGCTTCTTGTCAACACAGAAGGGAATCATTAGACTGCTTTGAAAATAACTGCTAACACTTTTTAGAGGGCCTGGGACTTGACAAAGGTACTATGTATGTTTTCCTTTTTTATTTATTTATTTTATTTTATTTTATTTTATTTTATTTTACATTTGTTAACCGGGAAAGTCTGGCTGGATATAGGTCCATTTTCAGCAGAGGCCTGGGGAGAAAAGCTCCAGACATACATACATGCAGAGAAACTTTACAATTATAGACTTTTATACAAGAACACATACATACACATTCCAGATTTGCCGGAATACATACAGAAAAACTTTACAATTATTAACTTTTATGCAAGAACACATTCATTTTTAGTAGTACATAGTTGTGCAAGTTATCATATCATTCAGTAGTACATTCCAGTAGATAAGAGACATGTAATCAATCTTCTAAAACAGCGGATGCATCAGAGTTATGATAATTGAAACTTCTACATGTAGCCATAGTAATTAAGAAAGGGTTAATCAGGGTTTGTACAGGGGCAAAACTAATGCATTTTAGGTGTTTTTAAGAGAGATTTTAAATTGAGTTAAGGAGGGGACTGCAGTACGTTCAGCAGGAAGTAAGTACCAGGTTTTGCCAACAGAGTTGGTAAATGATTTACTAGCTAAGTTGCTGGATTAAACAGGTTGTACTAGCATTCTGTTGGAAGTGCGGAGTGTTTTAAGGTTACTGTAGGGGGTGATAATATTTTTAAGTATGGGCATGCTTTCTAGTTGGTAGAGAACTTAGTGAGCAACTATTAATTGGTTATATTGAAGCTGGCAGGGTAGTTCTAGCCAGCCTAGCGATTCAAGGTTAAGACAGTGATGTGTTCTATATGCTGAACCTGTGGCAAATCTGGCAATATTATTATAGCAGTTAGTGAGTTTATTGAGGTCAGATTTACTTAGGTTTGTGAAACTAGGAGAGGCATAAACAAGGGTCGACAGTAAATGTGTATGGGCAATCACAGTCCTAGCAGATGGGGTTAGGAATGGTTTAATCTTATATAAAGAGCTGGGTTTCTTATTGACTGTTTTAATAGTTCGGTCGATGTGAGCATCAAACTTAAGATTATTGTCGATTATTACACCTAATAGCTTAATACTTGCTTCTGGGGAAATTATGGTGCCATTGTTAGATTTTATGGTAAATGATGGCAGAGGGTCCTTACAAGTGGGGTGTGAAGAGTAACAGCTTTGTTTTATTTGGATTTAATAGACACCAATCAGTGAGCCAGTTTTCTACTTTGTTAAATATATTTTGGGATAAAGTCTGTGAGTCTGTCGGGGAGGTAGCAGAACAGATTAGGGTAGAGTCATCCGCATACTGAATACAAGTTGCATTTGGGATGACTGTATACAGATCGTTAATGAGGATGGGGAATAGGAGGGACCTAATATAGACCCGTGAGGGACTCCAAGGGTGACTGGTAATAGGGAGGATAAGTTCTCCTTCCATAGTACAGCTTGTTGTCTGCCACTTAGGACTGAAACCAGAAAATTGCCTGGTTATCTATGGAGAGTGTTTTTAGTGTCCATAACAGTAGCTGGTGGTTTATGTAGAACGCCTTGGATAGGTCTAGAAAGAGAGCAGAGGAAAGCTTATTATTACGGTTTTGATTTATTGTATGAGAGAAGAAAAGAAGGGCTGAGTTCGTACTATGGTATGGTCTAAATCTGTGCTCGGTGGGGGCTGGGAGATTGCTCAGATTGAGATAGGGCAGGGGTTGTTTATGGCTACATTTTCCCATAATTTTAGCCAAGGGTGACAGGATGGCTGTAGGCCTATAATTTGAAAGTTCAGTGGAACTACCCCCTTTATAGAGAGGAATAACATGGGAGATCTTCCAGATGGAGGGGCTATGAGCTTCAATAATAGTTTTTTTGATTAGTATTGAAATGGGATATGCTATTTCATCTGCGCGTTTTTGAAGATACTCTGCAGGGAGGAGGTCTGCTGATAAGGTGGTGGGTTTCAGTTTCTTGATTTGTGACCTAAGTGATGTTGGTACTGGTTGAAAGTTGAAGAAGAGATGAGTATTGGGTGTGGGGTCAGTAAGACTTGGACTATTGGGACCTCGTTTGTTGGCAAGGGATTGAATAGTTTCCATAAAGAAAGTGTTAAAGGTGTTAGCAACATTTTCCGGAGGTTTTTGGAGGGTAGTAAGGAGGAAGGGGTAGATGAATGTCCTGGGTGGAGAAGGTTATTTATACTAGACCAAAATTTTTGCGGATGATTTTGGTGTTTCTGTTGCAGATGGCAGTAATATTTTTTTTGTCTAGTATAATAGACTTCTTTGTATCATTTCTTGGTTGTTTATATATATATGTTGGACCTTTGGGAATTTAGTGGTTCTCCAAGAGGCCCAAGCTTTATTTATACATACGACTTTTTGTCTGGTATCTTTTGACAGCCACGGGGCTACTTTTTTTATTGGTTCTGATAGTACAAAATTGCTTCATCTAGTGGAAGCAGTTTTAGATCAGACCAGTCACATGACTTAATTTCATTATGGAATTTAGTTTGATTAAAGTTCTTATTGCTCCTTATAGTTTTGAAGGTGGATAGTTGAGGGATGTCATTTTTTTGCCTGAGTATATAGGTGAGGAAGTGATCACTTATTTCCACAGGTTGGGTGCCTGCTTTATACATATGGGGGCGGTTGTTTATGAGAATCCAGTCTAGAATACTTTCTCTGTTGTTGGGGTTACTGATTCTTGTGGGGGAGGATATGACTTTGGTAAAGCTATACAAATTTATGTGGGTGGTAGGGAAGTCTGAGGAACAGGTGTTCTAGTCAATATTAAAGTCCCCGAGAACAATGGTTTCTTAGGGGCAGCTTATGGACAGCCATTGGAGGATGTCCTCTAGGGTATTTATGTTGTTACCTGGAGGAATATAAATGCAAACGATGTTTATGGATTTATGTTTGTTAATTTATAAATTAGTAATACGTATTTCTGCATTATCAGTTTGGGGAGCATGTAGAAAACTAGATATGGTTACATCTAGTGTGGATTTATACAATACAGCTACCCCCCCATTCCTTCCTAGAGGTGAGGCCTAGTCTTAACATATTATACCCTGGAGGTATGACCTCATTATCAGTAGTGGCAGGCTTGAGCCAGGTTTCAGTAAGGCATAGTACATCAGGGGAATGTACAGCCAAGAGGGCATGCAAGTAATGGATTTTATTATTTATACTTCTAATATTTAGGTGACAGACCAGGAGTGAGTTGGAGGGTTTGTTTAAGTTTTGCAGGCTAGTAGGGGTATTATTTATGGGGCTGGTTGCATCAGGTGGGCTTGGGCCTGGGTTAGGGTGAATGTCCCCATCAATTATAAGGTTAAATTGTAATCTGATTGTGAGTTTCTGGAGTTTAAGTAAAAGTTTTAGATAATATTTCATTCTGGGGTTAATATATCTTGCTCGAATGGGATGCTGAGTTTTTTATTAGAGGAGTTAGATGTGAGGGGGAGTAGTAGGTGATTAAAGTTATTTGGTAGATTTGGAGTGCTGGTTTGGGATCAGAGGTAGTGAGAGCCTGGGAGGTTCTGGTATTCATAAGCTATGAAAAGACAGGGAATTATCAGCAGGGGTATTAGGCAATAGGAAGGCTTTAATTTGGGAGGTGTGGTTGAGGTTGTGGAGGCATTATAGAGGTATTTAACTAATACCTACTTAAACATAGAGAAAAGATGGCTGCTAACCTGATTAGAGTAAAAAAATGGAGAGGGTTATAGTAATTAGGGTTTGGTCCTATGAATCACTAAGGTAATGCTGATTGGTTCTGATAAGAGGGGTGTGGCAAAGTGGTTATAAATTTAGCACCACTAGGGGTGGGTGGAATTTAAGGGCAGGGTGAGACATGGAGCGAGCCCGAGCGCAGCTTACACTTTAAGGCAGAACAGCATTTATCAGCAAACCACTATTCAGCACAGACAATTTTGTGAACTTTTAACAGAATAATACAGTAATTCAAGAGAAAACACAATAATATTTGCAGAGATATTCCTTAGACATAACATGCTAGCATCATTTTTATCAATAGCATTTCAGGCAGGTCTCACTCGCTATTACAGTGATTCACTATGCTTAATTACAGCTACTACGCAGTTGATATACAACTGCAAGGTTGTGACATACTCTATTTTAAGCTATCAGTAACTAACAAATCACTTCAGTAGTTGTCGCTATGTTTTTGAGAATAAAATCTTTTTCTTACAGTTGAAAAGAAAAGTTAAGTTCAGTTTTCACATACCACATTTGTAGAGGCAGTCAGCCAACTGGGTCCGTAAGCACTAAGGGGTTTGAAAATGGCAGTTACATAAGTGGTATATGTGACCTTGCATACGTAACTAGTCAGGGGGAGGGAGTAAGGCTCCTGATAGGCTAATCCAGACCACAGGATTCTTAAGGTCTGTAAGTATGTAGATTGCCTTTTAACTTTAACTCTATATTTATATAGTACATTCTTCTGTTATTTTACTGCAAAAATTCAGTCAACCAGTAAAATAAAGTTTTAGTTAGTAAAAAAAGTTCTGCTTCTTCTGCGGGCCATAAATGATTTAGTTTAGGCGGATACTGTTAAAATATAACAGCCTGGTAGTACTAACAACTGGTGTTTGGCCACATTAATGAGCTGTTTTAATCTTTGGGGTTCTAGGGCTATTAGGACGTGCTGTAGACCCAGTTCAGCTATAAGGTAGTAAACTTTTGACATAGATGAGATGATACTGACCTTTGACAATTCTTTTCACTAGCCAGGGACAAGGCAGGCGATATTTCTTGATGGTATTAGCAAGGAGATTTTCCTTCCATCGTACTAAGCCATTCAAGGTAAAGACAGGTAGAGTGGAAAGACCGCATTTGTAGAGACAGTCAGCCGACTGAGTCTGTAAGCACTAAGAGGTTCATAAAATGATTTGGGGTACTTAAGGTATTATGCATGTTTTTCCTTTTGTTCATAAAATGATTTGGGGTACTTAAAGTACTATGTATGTTTTTTCCTTTTGTTCATAAAATTATTTGGGGTACTTGATTGTATAAGAAATAGTCTGCAACACTTCCTTTTGTTTTATCATGAAATAAAAAACCCCATGGGTGCATTAATATATTAATATCTCTCTTTTTCTGTGTATGTGTGTGTGTGTGTGTGTGTGTGTGTGTGTGTGTGTGTGTGTGTGTGTGTGTGTGTGTGTGTGTGTATATATATATATATATATATATATATATATATATATATATATAACATGGGTCTACTACACTTAAACGAAATCCCACAACACTGACTTTTAAAAGACCGAGCTCACAACACCGACAGTACACAAAACCAACACCTGACATACCCGACACACACAATCCTGACACAACAAAACCATGAGAAACCTCCCTACAATGTACAAACAACAACACACACACAAAACCAGTTCCGAGATCGTAATACAACATCCACATAAGTGGATTTCGTGTTCCGCACAACTTGGACTGTTGAGCATTCGGAAGTTGGCATTCTGCAGTTTTGCTCATGTAAAACACTAAGCTTTTCGGCTTGGTGTATTAAATGTCGGCCTACTGAGATTTTGGTAATCTCAAGTAGACCCTTATATAATATACACACACACACACACACACACACACACACACACACACACACACACACACACACACACACACACATATATATATATATATGTATATGGGTCCCCTTCACATGGTCAACATTTCAGAAAGCTGAAGACCATATGGCCGAGACCATATGATCGACTTTTGAAATGTCGATCATGCGGAACGGGCATCTCTGTACAGTGCGGAATGGAAAGATTTACATCTTCCGCACTGTAGTGCGATTTCGGAGTTGGTATATTTAAGTTCCGGGGGGTGTAGGGGGCATAGCAATGTGAAGGTAAGTGATTGTTGTGTTTTTTTGTTTGTTTTTACATGATCAACATTTCAAAAGTTGATCATATGGTCACGTCCATATGGTCTTCGGCTTTCTGAAATGTTGACCATGTAAAGTAGATCTATATATATATATATATATATATATATATATATATATATATATATATATATATATATATATATATATATATATATATATATATATATATATATATATATATATTCATACACATATCTACATATACAGAAAGAGAAACCAAGGGGTGAAAAGTTACTGGTATCAGTCAGGAGAAAGGTACAAAAAGATTTCCACAGCATTGGATATACCATGGAACATAGTGAAGACAGTCATCAAAAAGTGTAGAAAATATGGGACAACAGTGACTTTGCAAAGAACTGGACATCCTTCCAAAATTTGTACAACCACAGTTTATCGAAAAGAACCAAATATTTGCACCACAATAATAATCCAATTCCTTAAAGTGCAAAGGATTTATTATAAAACACTGCTTACCTCATACAAAACGAAATATTCTCTCTAGCGCCTCGGCAACTTGCCTTTTACAGAGTAAACTTTTACCATTGACACTCACAGCTTTATACAAAAAAATGACACACCCACTTAATTACATTCTTAATTAAATAAAGAAACATCACTATAAAAAATACTAAATACTTTAAATACATTATTTTACAACAAACTTTTCTATGTACATTCATGATTAAGCCCTATAGGGCTCAATGTATTAAATTTTAAAATCAAGCAAGTTTCTTTTTTCCTTAATAAACATTTTATATGTTGTTCATCCATATATTCCCTTTCCTTTACACTATCTAGCACTGAAACTTTCAGTCCCTCTGGATTGCCATTATATTTATTAAAATGCAATGCTATAGGGCTTGTTTGTTTATTATTTTTATATTTCTAATATGCTCTTTTATTCTGCAGGAAAATGTTCTCTTAGTTTCTCCCACATAAAATTTGTTAAACAAACATTTTAAACCCTATATAGCTCTTTCAGTTTTACAATTAAAAGTCCCATTTATTTGAAATGAGACCCCATTAATTTTACCAAATTCCTTTACTATATATTTACATATAGTGCATTTTCCACAAGCTACAGTTCCCAATTTTTCAACTTGTTTTCCAGTTGTCATTTTTGGCATATTAAACTTACTATGGACTATAAAGTCCTTTATATTTCTCCCTCTCCTGAAAGAGAAACCCATTTTCTTATTATGTAGAAAATCCACTTCTTTTTTTACCAAATTCCAACTATATCTCACTTGTTCTTCAATTTTTTTCCGATAATATGGAATAAGTGGAAGTGAAATAAATACATTCACCATCCATATCTTTAACACTACCTTTCACATTCCTATATCTCACATTTTTCTTTACTTTATTTAAACTAACTTTTCAATACTGAAATGCATTTTTTTTAAATAGTATATATATTAGCAATGCAGGAAGCATAGTATAGTACGATATGGGTATAAAGTATATAATGACAAGTGAATCTAATACTGCTTCTGCTAAATATGTTTGTCCAATATAAATATATAATATTCGAAATGCTGCTAACACAAGCAATATTTTGAAATGTTTTAAACATGTAGTGTTTGAGGATGTTTTCGAATGCTTTGATAACTGAACAAAAGATTTTAAAATGTGTTTTAGAAATATGCTTAAAAATAGTATTTTGTAATACATATTAAGGGTTTGTTGTTTTTAAGAACGGGCGTGTTTAATGCAACTTGATTGATTGGGAGTGGTCTTCCAAGTTAATGAGCTACACAGGCAGTGTTTTTAAAAATGTTTTTTATGTGCTTTTGTATTTGTGTATGGTCTGAGGAAGCCACAGATAGTGGGGAAACTGCTTACAAATATTAAAGTTCTTGGTTATATTTTATGTGGATTGGAGCTATACTTCGTGCAACTGTTGCCGTTATCTTTTGTGCTGCATATTTATATAAAATGTGGTAAGAGCCTATGAGTAGTGATAAAAAAACGAGTAGTGATGTCTGCAGTTCTGGAAGCCTAACTTTCATATGCAGAAGAGAAGTAGTAAATCTGAGGGCAATAAACTATCGTTCGCTTTCACTAGACGCTGTGTAAAGAAAGACTAGAAAGGTCTAATGTGTAGTCTTGAAGAATGGACTAAATCGGAAGTAGGATCGTAGCATTTAAGTACCACAAAGTACCATACAATAAGCTGCACAGTCCAAGTAAATAGGCTGTCTAAAGAAAAAGAGATACAGGCACGCAAGATGACATCATTTGCAGCTACAATGTGTAAGGCTTGAGGAATAATGGGAATAATTTTTTCATAAGTAGGGTGGTTATTAAAAAATAGAAAAAAAAAGGAAGAAGTTTGGTTAGTCAGTGATGGAGAACAGCTTTTGAGAAGACGTAGTACCCAGTTAAACACACTGGTAGAATTCAGTTGTACTGTGTCCAAAAAAAAAAAAGTAGGCACATGTCTGTTTTCAGGGGTGACCTGGGAACACTTTCTGATTATGTGATTTTTTTTTCAGTGTCAAAAATAAAGAAATTAAAGGTGAAGTAAATCAAACCCTAGGTGATGTGATGAAATTCATTAGCAGCTCATAACTGTAATCTTTTAAGGGAATGAGCAACCTTGTGTAGTCAAGCAGTCTTTATGATATTAAAATTTATGTTTCTGTAATCAGTAATGTCTGAAGAAAGAAGCGCTTGGCAGCTTTCTGTTACAATCTCACTCAGAGGAAGCTACATTGGCTTTTTCTTTTCTTCTTGGCATTTAAGATGGGCCTACTTTATAACCCTGTGTTACTTAATAGCTCTGCAATTATGTCTCAGGTTAAGAATCACAGGGCAGTGTAGACCGCCTGTAAGAAGAAAAACATCAGCAGACTGAAGTAAAATGTAATTGTAAACATCCTGCTTTGCCATGAGCTGAGCACAACACGTGTATGGAGAGAAACTGTCTTCATTCATAATATTGTATATAAAGCTGTTTGTACCAGCCTACCCTATGGAATATTTAAACAACCCCTCCCTCTTGCACCTTCATTAAAGGCTTATCTCACGAATATTAATCACGTTACAGTTGTGGTACAGGGACACATTTCAGAGTTGCACAGGAATTGAGTATTGAATTATAAAGTGCTGTTTGTGTTTGCTCTCTATGAAGGAAAATGGCATAAATATGTTTTTAACAGCTTGAATTCCTTAATAGTAAAGCTTGTGGAGCTGAAGACTAAATTGGGAGATCATGAAGATGGAGGTAAGACTGAGCTGGAGAGAAAACTTGCTTACTTTGTAGGGGTATTGGCTGTTCTAATTCCAAACTTTGGAAGACAGCAGGGCTTGTGGTTATGAATGGTGAGGTTTGTATTGCTACCGACAGAGGTGTGAATGACGAGGTATGACGCTGCAGACTGGCTGAGTGAGCATCAGTGCTGCGGAAGGAACAAGTTTACATCAGTAAGTATTTGTTGTATCTCTGATGCTGAACTGTAACGGACAGTATGTTTATGATTTTGACATATTGTACTTGGAGTGGAAACAAACCCTGAGTTATAAAGGTAGGAGGTGATTAATGCAGAGAGCGCATGAAGTGAAGTGTGACACTATTTTCTGTGCATAAGTAGCATATTTGCTTGATATAAAACAGCACTTTAGGGTGACACAAGAAATAAAAACAAAATTAAACTGGTCTCATAGCTTTCAACTGTCTAGATTTTCACAGAATGTCCAGATTTTTACCTCATATTTTTGCTTTGTTCCTCCAGAAATTTGTAATTTTCTGACAAATCACTCGGATGGTCTGAGGATTGAAGTCACTAAATGATATATGCGTTTCAGGCTCCATAGCCTTTAGAAAATGCATGCTAAGACAAATCATGTTATTCTAGCATCTTTCTAAGTTTATAAGTGCAGTATTTAAAATCTGCCCCTGTTTTGGGGCCTTTGTCCCCCCCCCCCCCATTCTGCCAGGTTTTGGCCAGATTTTTGTACTAAGAGGTTGAGAGGGATGGCTGGTATATTTTTATGTTAGAAATTATTTTCTGTTTCCGTAATGATCAGTGTTAAACACTTGCATTTAGGAGTATGTGTTTTGTAGTGCTGTTAAATGAAATAAATAAAAAAATATATAAATGCAGGTGTACTAGTTGGTAAGACTTCCCAAAGTCAGGCAGAAGTTTTCAAACCTAGCATGTATAATAATCCAAAAACTGCAAAAATATAGAAATGTTAACCAAAGTGTAGTTTATAAAGGTCAACAGCCCCATCCAGAAGATCTAATGCTGCAGATGTTTGTTTTAACATTGGGCTTGTCTACATCTAAATAGCAGCAGTGTTTAATTTAAGTTTCCATCTCCCTTTGCAGCACAGATTGTGATACATAATACGTAGCCTGGGGTGGAGAATGTAAAAGTGGCAGTTACAATATGAAACGGAGAGCTGCCTTCTCATTAGGGAGTCAACATCAGGAGTAATGTATGATCTTCAGGTGTTACTTTGCAGCTGCCGCTAGGTAATTGTAACTAACTTAAGCATCTTGTTGCCCTTGCCATTGCAAGTGTAAATAAGACACTGTTACCTATTTGTGCAGCTTGTTTACTACACATGGTATGGAATTATACAGTTTTTGTTGATAAGTGGCTCCCCAAAAATTGTCTTTCATAATGTTACGTCAGAAGTTTTCAGCTGAGAGACTAGTTACAAGCAGTGCAGCATTGGAAATTACTGTATTAGATGGTCAGCTCAGGTTGGACAGTTTGGAGACAAAGCCAGGGAGAAGAGATTGCGTTGGTTTGTACACGTGCTGAGGAGGGATGCTGGATATATTGGGAGAAGGATGCTAAGGACGGAGCTGCCAGGTAAGAGGAAAAGAGGAAAGCCTAAGATAAGGTTTATGGATGTGGTGAGAGAGGACATGCAGGTGGTTGGTGTGACAGAGCAAGATGCAGAGAACAGGAAGAAATGGAAACAGATGATCCACTGTGGCGACCCCTAATGGGAGCAGATAAAATAAAAAAGTATTGTGGAACGAATGTATAGGCTGTAATTCTTTGTACCTACATTCACCTCATTTTATAAGTGGATTTATACAGAAAAACTGAATAGACATTGAAGTTACCATTTTGTGAGTGTACTTGTATACAAAAACTAAACAGACAGTGAAATTAAAACTTCAAAAATCTTCACTGTTTTCAAAACAGTGTTAACATCAAGATTGTAAATGGAAATTAACAGGAAAATACAGGGAAAGCACTGCTATGCACTTTAAGAACAAAACTTTAGAGTTCACTTGCATTACCTTACTACACTAATGAGATAATACTGATTTTAACACTTTGTTGACACACTGTAGTTTTTATAGTATATAGGTTCATAGTTGATTACTAGGCTAATGGCACACGATCCTTTACAAGCCCAGCCAATAATACCCAGGATATGACAGTATTCTATCTTAATTCCCCAGATATGGGATGGGGTAGTATCAGGGTAGATGGCCTTTGGGTGTTGGACCCCTGAGTCATTGTACAAACTGCCTCTGTCCATAAGGGACATCAGTAGAAAGTTGGAGTTTGCTGGATTGGAACCCTGTCTTACTTGTACTGTGGCCATGAACTTACACAATTTGCCACCGTAAAGCAATGACTTTTTCTATAAAAGTTAACAAAAAGAGTAAAAACGAAAGTAAGTAAAAGTATAGATGAAGCAGAGATCTTACCTGTCAAAAAAGTCTGCTTACATTCCATTACTCCAGTAAAACATGTTAGTGTCTATGCGATCCTTACAAATTGTTAGATTAGAGAGGATTATCATTTATTTAACATTTGTTAACTGGTGAAGTCCAACTGGTACTGAGCACATTTTCAGCAGAGGCCCAGGGAGAAGCACTACATAGATGCATGTCTTTGGAATGTGGGAGGAACCCGGAGCACCTCTAGGAAATCCACGCGAATGCAGGGAGGACATGTTGACTCCACACAGAAGGCACCCAAACCAAGAATTGAACCAGTGATCCTCTTGCTGAGAGGTGACAGTGCTAACCACTGCACCACTGCATTGCCCAATATGATTGGGTCTTTGATCATAACCAGCTATATTATGTATTTAAGTCAGGGATACCAAGAAATTCTCCTTGAGAGCAAAACTTGAGAGGTGAACAGAAAGCTGATCAGGACTGGAGACCTAATCATAGTTGTTTGCAGTGCATGGAACAGCATAGAGCTTTTTACTGTTCCCTGTACTACTAGTTAATGAAAAAAATGTGTGGTTTTGTGGAGTATTTCAAAGGCTTTGGAAGTCAGTAAAGCACTTATCACTGTCAGACAGACAGTGTACAGAAACAAACAACCCTTCTGCAGAACTAATGGCTTTAAAAGTGGTCCCTAGTAAAATGTCAGTAATTGAGTCCTGAAATGGAGACAAAGACTGAAAATACAGAAGAGTGAATATTATACATCCTTCTTCTCCTTTAAAGTTGTTTTTTTGAGAGTGAACAAGACCCTCTGTACCCCAAACTTACATATATCAGCTCTGAGATTGCCATACGCGAAGAAAAGTGAATATTCTCAGAAATGGCGCAGCCTGGTTCAGTTTATGTAAGTCTGCATTTTCAGTCATTCAAGTCTCAACATGGCAAGACTCAGTGATGCCAGTCCTGGCATGTCAGATAGCTCTTACAGATACTTCATTCTGACATACTTTTTTTAATTTCTAGCATGGCAAAGTAATGCTTTTAAAAGCTGTTTTCCATTTTGCTGCTGTTCTTTGCTGGCCAACATTGACTGCTGTTATTTCACAACATGAGACCCAATCAGCAGTGCTTGTGTGTCCTTACAGTCTTTTCTTTAAGCACCCCCTAAGCACTGTTAAGATTGCGTTTCTCACTAAGGATGTTCCTGATTTCAGAGTATCATCACAGAACCCCATAAACTACTCCATGTGTATATTTGGGAAACATTATAACAAGTTGTTTGATTTTAAGCAGTACAATATAAGAAGCATAGTACACCTAGTTTGATATGTTTTACAATCTGAAATATCCCTGCTATTTATGTTGTAAAAGAGCGAGAAGTGCCACTTTTTATTAAATTGGCACTTAGCAGCATCATAAACAAGACTTGGGAATCGAAACTGTTGTTTATTACTGTTTGGTAGTAGCCTGATTAAATTGTAACTGTTATTCTAAGCCTTTTGGTTTAAGCACTTGGGCTTCAAACCAGTTGTTTTACATTAAGAAGGTTTGTGGAGTGCATTGTTGTAGCAGGACAGGTAGCTTACATCCTTCTAAGTTGGGAATTGCTGATTGAAGGTTCAGTGTCTGTTATTCTAAAAGCGCATTGGTTCTGGTTTAAGCACTTTGGCTTCAGGCCAGTTATTTTACATTAAGAAGGTTTGTAGTCTGCACTCTTGTGGGAGGAGAAGCTAGATTCTGCCCTTATGAGCTGTGAATTTCTGGTTAAAGGCTTATTGTGCCTGCTTATTTGATCTGTTTCTTTCTGAAATTTGTCCGCCATGTTTGCTGTAGCCCAGAAGTTAGTAGTTTATTGGCCATTTGGGCTAATTTCTATCTCTTTCATTTCCCTGCTATAAAAACCACATTTGCACGGTTTTGTGCACTGGGCAGTGCCGGATAGGTTCGGATAAAACTATTCCCGGCTACACAAAGTCTGCTCTTCAATTTTTCCCTTGGAACTAGAGAAACTTTCAACTTAAGCACTCAAACCACTCATTTCACAGCCCAGCACTTGCTCAAAACTCATAGCAAGCACTAATTAACCCTAGCACTAGACCCCCTATACTGTCCAGAAGGACAAGGCTCTCTATTCGTCCCTACCAGCTAATCAGTAAAACAGTTCACTTTACCTGTTCAGGCATGTCCAATGGGCAGTTTCAGGTGTACTCTCCAGTCCAACTGGTGAATCTGGGCATTTTCAGGCAATGTTACAACTGCCTCGTGTAGACAGACAACCCTCTCCTCCTACCACCAAACACTAATATATGCGAGAGATGCAATTATACAGCCAAACTGGAGGCAAAGCTCTCTCAACCCAAGACTGGAACTGACAGTCAAGAGGAGAAGGAAAATACTTGCAACACACCACCAGTCTCACATAGACCTACTAAACCAACACCGGCAAATAACACACATAAATACATGAAAACATACTCGGAGGCTCTAAATAAAAATCTGCAAAAGCAACAGAGACCTCCAAAGCAGGCACCCAAGCAACCTCCACACCCCATCACAAACCATGAAACACATACTTCACATAATCAGTGTGCCACGCAATCACAGCCCTTAAGGCAAGATAACATACCCAACACACTAGTAATAGGCGACTCTATAGTCAGACACACTGATGTCCCACTCACTAGGCTGGACAAGGAGAAGGTTACAGTTAGCTGCCTGTCGGGTGCCAGGATCCGCCACATAACACAAGCACTCAGGTCACTCCAGAACAAGTACAAATACAACTCTGTCATTGTCCATGTTGGTGTGAATGACCTGAGATGTACCTCCCTGGACTACATGAAAAGAGACATGGAAGAGCTCTCTGATCATGTAGCTCAGGCTGGTATGACCTTGACCCTGAGTAGCATCCTGCCCTCACCAAGAATGATGCCACAGTATAAAGAAAAAATTATCAATTTCAACAATTGGCTAAGTTTCTGGCATCATTCAAAGGGGATCCAGTATCTGAGATGGCTTGCACCTGTCACCCTTAAGCTTTCAAATACTGGCCAAGCCTTTTGCTGCCCCCATAGTGCCTTTTTTAGACAAGGCTCAAAAGACAAACCCACCACCATAAATAGCACAAGTAACCAAAAACTGAGGGTAATGCTACTCAACGCCAGAAGTCTAAACCTCAAAATGCATGCACTCGACGCACTCCTCAGTATGGAGAACATCGATATCTGTGCAGTAACAGAAACCTGGTTTAAGGCTCCAGAGAGCACCCCAACACTACCAGGCTATAACTCATACCATACTTTTCGACCACAGAACCTGGACCGAAACACAAAAGGTGTCCAGGAATCCATATTCATCAAGGATACCCACACCTTCAGGTTAGTGGCACAGCACAATGCTTCAGAGATCATCCATGTGCAACTAACAATGGGAAAAACTACAATTTAAATTGTAGCTTGCTACAGATCGCCCACCATGACCCAGGACCCCCATTCCACATTTCTGGAGACACTGGAAAATATGAAGGTCCTACCAAACGCCCCGATATTGGGTGATTTCAATTTCCCAAACATTAACTGGGAGAACTACTCAAGTACTAACTCCCTTGCCCAATGCTTCCTAGAATTTATAAACTCAAAACACCTTGGATCAACTGGTCAACACCCCCACCAGAGGGGACAACATATTGGACCTGGTCATCACCAACATGTGCGACCGGTGTTATACACCGGAGGTCAAACCCTCGCTGGTTAGATCAGACCATAGACTAATCACTCTGGATATCCATATTCTGCCCCACCCCCAATCAAGGAAACCACCGTGAAAAACCTTTCAAAAGCAAACTTCACGTTACTTAAGACCGAGGTGGAAAGGTTCACAGCCCCCATGCTAAATGACAATGCTGTCCAAGCTGCTGAATCCATTACAAAGACATTCTATGAGCACCTGCAAGAATGCATGGATTGTGCTATCCCAAGCAAAACCAAGACTCACTCCTCCAAGAAAAGGAAACCAGTCTGGTGGACCCCTGCCATAAACAAGCTATACAATAGAAGAAGGAAACTAGTGCAGAAAAGAGTAAAACCCCATGAAGGAAAGACATCCGTGATTAGTATCAGCAAGAAACTATGATCCCCTCATAAAATCATCCAAGGCTAGCTTCGAAAGAAAAATTGCCAAGGACTCCATAGATAACCACAAAGCATTCTTTAGCTATGTTAAGAACCTAAGTGGAAACTCTCAGATCTACTCTGCGTTAGTGCAGAATGGCACAGAATACACTGAACCGACTGATATTGCCAACATTCTGGCAGACAGGTATAGTGCAAACCTCACCCCCCTCTCACCCCCTAAAGGGCCCATAACCATACCAGAAGAATGTAGTGCCCCAGCAATCACTGACACACAGGTTAAAACAGCCTTATCCAAAGCCAAAAATACAGCTTCAATGGGACCAGACGGTGTCCCAGGCTGTGTCTTACAAGAGCTCTAAAATGAACTAACCCCTCACCTAAACACACTGTTCAAACTCAGCCTCTCTACAGGCTATGTACCCATAGAGTGGCGCACAGCAACAGTTATCCCACTCCACAAAGATGGAGCCACAACGGACCACGGGAACTATCACCCTATAAGCCTGACTAGCCTGGTCTGCAAGGCTATGGAGCGCATCATCATGGAATTCATTAACAGAGACAGTGGGAACCTTCAAACATTGGAACCTACCCAGTTTGGCTTTGTGAAGGGCAGATCATGCCTCCTAAACCTGGTGGACTTCTTTGAGACAGTTACCAAGGCTTTAGACAAGGGAAAGGAGGTCAACACAGCTTACGTAGACCTCGCAAAGGCTTTCAACACCATTCCCCATTCTGGTATTATAGACAAGCTCACCAACCTGAACATAAACCCCTACATCACTAGATGGGTTGCCAATTGGCTCATGGATAGAACCCACACAGTGAGAGTTGCAGGCACTAGGTCCGACTATAAAACAGTTACAAGTGGCGTCCCCCAGGGCTCAGTCCTGGGACCCCGTCTGTTCAGTATATACTTCTCAGAGGTACAGGCAAGCACAGGAGGACTATGGCTGACCAAGTTCGCAGACAAATGCAAACTGGGGGCCATAACTGACTCTCCAGCTGATACAGACATCCTCCAGAAGGGTCTCACTGAGACGGATACCTGGTGTCAAAATCATGACCTCAAGCTAAATGCCAAAAAGTGGATAGTCATCCACTTTGGAAAAAACAAAGTACCTGCGAACTACCACATACATGGTAGTCCCCTAAATACAGCAAATGTAATAAGGGATCTGGGGACCCAAGTAGATAGTAATCTCTCCTTTGATAATCATATTGCCAAGATGGTTAGAAAATCCTTCTATGTGGCCCACCTAATCTCAAAAGGGTTCGCATTTAGAACAAAAGAGGTTATTGTGCCCCTCTGCTCATCACTCATCAGACCCATCATAGAGTACAATGCCCCATTTGGGATGTACCTTACAAGACACCTGCAACAGCTGGAAAGACCGCAGAAGTATCTCACCAAGAGGATTACTGGCCTCAAACAGATGCCCTATGCAGCTCTACTGAAGAAACTCCAGCTGTACTCGGTTGCATACCGCTTACTCAGAGGCAATCTCTGCCTGACATACAAGGCCATGTCCAACCCAGAATTGATGGACATGCTCCACCTAAAAAAAAACAAATCCCCAACAGACACATGCTCTAGGGATCTAAACCTCACCACAATGATAAATAGGAGATGCTGGAGGGATAGATTCCTGTCCCAGAGACTCCCCATGCTTTGGAACAGGATTCCAATCTACATTACGCAGAGCCCCCTCACTAACACTTCTCAAAAGAAACCTTGACGAGTGGATGGGAAACAGAAAATTTACCCCGGGGATCACTGCAGTGGCTGTGCTGGACCAAGGCACAGGGAACTAATCTAAGGGGACAGTGAAAGCCAACACATTCTGGCTAGGCTTTTAGATGCCCTCGGGCAGAGAGCCTAGTACTTACCTATGAACCTATGAACATTGAGTTTTTAACCATGTTAGGTTTAATGCCATGCTCAGAAGTACATTAACTGCTTTTTTGTTTGTATTCTTTTTCTCAATCTGTTTCTTTTATGTGTTCCTTTTCTTCCTTTGGTTCTTGTTTGTATATTATTTTTCTCCTTTGGCTTTCTGACTGTTAACCCTCTACAGACTGACTGGCTGTTGCACAACGCAGAATGAATGGGCATTCACAGATGGCGATCATCCAGCTAGCTATCAGGGTTAGGAACACCGGAACAGTAGTAGTAAAAGTGATCACAAGGACCAGAAGTTGATTAGCCTTATAACACCATTAAGAAGATGCACTTAAAAGTTCATGCCTCCTTTTCAAGTTCACTATACTTTATCCCCATCTACCCCATAACAGGCCTGATGAGTTAAGTGCTCACAATGCCAAGCCCCTTGTATGGTTCTGAGCATGCTCATCCTCAGATACAGCATGTGCTGCTTGATGAGTGTTCATACACCAGTCCTTGTGCTGCATTTTCTATAACAATAGTCTGTTTTGTTTGAGTATTACAGTGGATTTGCACCCCCCTCCCTGCAATGATGGATAAGTCTGCATTAGTCACTCACCTCCACCATTTTCAGCCAACTCATGCAGTGATTGGGTCACTAGCCATTCCAAGGTGTCAACAGAGTTACAGTCGGTGCTATATCCCTCTGTGCAGCTTAGCCAGTTACTTCTCATGTTTTTATCTGTGCAGTGTGAGGTTTTTCGGATGAAACAAAGGGTCATGAAAAACTGAGGATAAGAAATGCTGAGCACACAGAGTGCTGCATTATTAAGTGACTTTTTTATATAGATATAATTTGTTGTTAGTCCCACAACTGTGGTTGGGACTGTTAAGAAGGAAAGATGGAAATGTTTGAGAAATAGTCTGAAGGCAGTGATAAAGTAAGAACCTGCAGAACTGTACAGCTGTCACCTTGTGGTACCGTGAGGTGTAGTAGAGGTGCTGTCACACTCATAAATGAGTCTAACATGCCACTGTAAGTGGATGAGCACCCAGTAGTCTGGAACCTGGGTTATATGGTATTGGCTATAAAAGGTTTTGTGAACCCTTCAGTTATCAACCAAAATTCCATTAGTTTTTGGAGTAAGTTTGGAGAATGAATTCTGAAGGATAGAATAGTCTACTGTTCCTGGATGACAGTCACCCAAAGAATGCCAAGGAGGAAAGGTGACAGAACCAGATGAGCTTATTTCTTTGCAGTAATACGGTATGTAAGCCCTGCACAGAGATTTAAGAATCGACTTTGATTCATAGTTGCATGGAGAGTATGCACAATGACAGACTTTGTAGGTCATGTCTTTGTGACAACAGTGTGGGAGCAGTAGTGCATACTGAGCTAGAACTCAGTGACAAAGCACAGTCATGAGGATATAAAACATGAGATAATGCAGGAAGTGAGACAGTTAATGCAGACTT
>NC_056732.1:1829338777-1829373777 GCF_019279795.1 Protopterus annectens | reverse complement strand
GTGTCATTTGTGCTATGGGGATGACAATTTTAGCCAATATTCAAAAGGCTAGAGAGGACAAATGCAGCCCATCCTTTGCAAAGCAGTGTGGCCTGTTGAACATATGCTGACAAATATTGCAGCCCCTTGGAGTGACACTAAAAACTAGCCAGTTATTAAACTCGATGTTCGTATTGTGGCATCATCCCTGGTGAAATTCAAATGCTGCTGAATGCTAGGTACATACCAGCCTGTGACACACAGTCTAAGAGCTCCATCATGTCTCTATAGTCCAGGGAGGTACATCTCCCTTCATTTATACCCACATGGACTGTGATTGAGTCATACCGGTACTTGTGACGCAGTGTGCACATGCATGATCTGATAAATCCTGGCCCATTACAGGCAGCTGACAATGACTTTCTTCTTACTCAGCCTGGTGAGCTGGACATCTCTGTGTCTCAGCATGGAGTCTCCTTTGACCAAAGTATAGGGTTGTGTGGTGGTTTGCCTTATGGGCATAGAAGATGAGGTTCCTTGAGATGTGGCTGTACATGTTGTGGTGAATGTTGTTTTGTGTCTGCGGAGGATATTTGTAGGTGCAATGTCTGAGAGGTCCTGTGGGTTTAGAAAGATTTCATTTACGGGCCTTATGTGGGTCTGTGGGTCTGATCATACTGCTTGTTGTGGGTGTAGTGTGAGCATTACCGACAGCTGGAATGGTGTTTATAAGTAGTTGTCTGTGAGAGCTTTGCCTCCACTAACATTGCGTAAGTAGATCTCTCCCATACCTTATCACATATACACATTCTGTTGTCATATGCAGTACACACAAACATGCTGTCACAACCTCACCCATCCTGCCCCTGACAGTAACAATCTTCCACCAATGAGACTGAAACCAGATCCTATAATTAGTGTAATATGAAAAATATCCAGGCTCCACAGGAATTATTATGGAGTCCAAATTATTTGTGAATCACCCTGATCCTGGTCTAAGAGAAGGGGAAATAACATAATGTTGCCTTCCCCTGAGCCACACCAGCTGTCTGTTTTGCTCATAATGCACACATAATACTTGATAGCTACTCCATAAAAAACACATGAAACATGGAGGTCTTGCCTTACAGTGCACAGTATGACAACAGCGCTCAAATCTATGCCCTTTAAACAGCCTCAATCGTCTTCACCCAGGACTATGCAGAGATCAAAGCACTGAAATGGGGTGTCCATTGTGGCATTCCCATCAGTGCCAGGGAGGGCACCAGGGTTCCCAGACTTCACGGTGTCTGACGTTTGTGCCCATGGAATGAAGAAAATGATCTGTCCGTTGCTTCCTGCTGTCCGTTGCTTCCTTCTGTCCGTTGCTTCCTGCTTGCTTTTTTGGGCCCAAGACTTCTCAGCACTTCGATCTCATCATACCTGCCTTGTAGAGATACACTGCTGTCTGGATTGTTGGATTGGAGGCACTTCATTTAATGCTGTCAGCTGTCATGAAACATAATATTTTGTAACTTACATGGCTATTGCCTACCATTTGCAGGTGGTATTCCTACAACTTCTGTGTTCCATTTCAGTGTACATTGCAATGATAATAGTAACTTTTTGCCTTGTAGTTTGAAATTCCCAATAAATTTGTGCTGTCATTTTCAGAAATATATATAAACAGCCATTGACCATGTCCATTAGGAAGGCAGAAGGAAGTCTGATACTGATATTCTGTGTCGTACATCTTAAGGAATTTAATCACGTAATTGTCGGAGTGCATTTAACCAAGTAAAGTATCAGGGAAGAGACTTTCACATTGATTTTTTGTGAGTGATTTGTATTGTGAGGCATTTTATTGTATTTGCACAGATTCTGCGATAGCTACCACACACTGCATGAGCTCAGTGCCATGCTTGTTCACATGAATGATTTGTTGGTCTGCAGTGTTTTTGTGTTTGCACGGTCTTTTGACAGGTCCATGAAGGAGATAGTCAAGTGCCAGAGGACTTGGGGCAATAGTTTTGGCACCTTTGTACAAGAGGGTGGACAGAAAATAATCTGGGGAGCTACAAGCCTGTTGATTTAGAAACAGTGGCAGAGAAGTCCCTGGAGAAAGTCCTGAGGGGAGGGCTAATTGCTGTCTCCTAGAAATGATATCTCTAGAATAATGACCAACACTCTCTTTTATTAATTTGTTAACTCAGTAAGTCAACTGGACACAACTGTCCCTTTTCATGGTGACCCAGGACTACTGTCTGATCAAGAATCTCAGAGTTACACAGTAGGCAAATGAAGGTAAACATCATCAAAACCTTGCACTGTGGACTACAGATGGTGTCTTAGCCTTAGTCTTCTGTGTTAACTGCCAGACACAATCAGAAAGAACCGTCAGTCAGGCTTGATCTAGATTTATGAATGGGTTACAGGAGACTTAATGGGAACTTGTAAGAGGTACCAGTAGATGTAAAAACCTCATGAAAAAAACACACCAGCACACAACTCTTCTAATCCAAAAACATCCACGAAAATGGAAGGAAGGAAAAAATCAGCTTTCAGGATGTATAAATTACATTTAATAATCCAAACGTTCAATTTCAATTACATTACATCCCTCATATATAATGACATCATCCAATTAATCACAATCAGATGGGGTTTATTGGCTATGCAAAAGATGATGGGTGAAGGGCCTAGAACAGGTTATCTGCTTTCGTTGTTAGAATATAGTTTGACTCATAATTATTTCACATGGAAGAAAGATTTTTATCTTCAGGTAAAGGGAACAGCAATGGGAGCAGCTTTTGCTCCCTCTTATGCCATAATTTACATGGGTGAGTTTGAGAAGGAATTTATGTTTCAAACTTCTTTTTTTGTTAATAATGTGTTTTTTTATAAACGTTATATTGATGATTTGATTTTTGTTTGTAAGGGTGAAACTTCTTTATTTAAAATGTTCATGGATGAACTGGAGAAAAATTGGCATGGTTTAAAATTTAGTTTTGAAATTTCAAAGAGCAAAATGCCATTTTTGGATGTTGAATTTTATGTTGGAAGAGATAACCTGATTCAGTATAAACCCTTCAAAAAACCAACAGCCGTTAATAACTTTTTACATGTAAGCAGCATGCATCCGCCTCATCTTATTAAGGCTTTGCCTGAAAGTGAGTTTAAGAGAATTTGTAGGAATACATCTGACCATACTTTGTGGGAAGAAGTGTTAGGTGAAGTGTTTGATAGATTGTTGTCTAGAGGTTATTCTGAAGATTCACTTCGTAAGATCTATGATAATCTAATACAAAAAAAGAAAAATGCAGGGGCTTGTAGGAGAGCATATTCAGGCAAAGCTGATGATGATGAAGAACAAATGTTGTTCGTTTCCAAGTATTCAGAATTTTCAAAAATTATAGAAAAAATTTTTCAAACAGCTATGGCATGTGATTAGTGATGATGTTTCTATCGGACATTTATTTCCTAAGAGGGTCATTTTTTCATATAGTAAAAATCTAAAGGAGCTACTGAATAAGAAATCGTTATATTCTTCTGATGGGAATGTTCAGATGTGGACAGTGTTCCATCTGTGAGAAGGCCAACAACATGCATGCGAAGAAAATTAATGGAAGAAAATACGTAGCTTTTGAAAAATTTGATTGTACGTCTTCTGGGGTAGTGTACATTTTGGGTTGTAATTGTGTAGAACCTATGTGGTATATAGGACAAACAACTAGAAAAGTTAAAGTTCGCATTCTAGAACATTTGGGGGATATTAGGAGAAAAAATATGGATAGCCCAGTGGCTTTTCATTTTGCCACTATACATAAGTGTGAAAATGATGGATTCAACTTTAGTGTTTTGGCTAGACCAAATTCATTAGGAGGGAATTTTAAGAATGAATTGAATAGGTTGGAACATAAGATGATTTTTAACTATCACACTATACATCCTAGAGGGATGAATTTGGATGCTGGAATAGGCTGATAGTTTATTATTTGTTTTTTTTTTATATTTATTTAACAATATCGTAGGCCATAATAATATTTATAATATTTATAATGTTGCTAGTAATTAGTATTGTGCTTTATATGTATTTAATATTGTATATTTAATGTACAAATGATAAATTGACATATTGGCAGTATAGAGTATAATATTGGATTTAGAGTATATGTATAAGTAATGTGTTTTCAGCATGGTTTATCAATTTATTAGTTAAAAATTTGAAGTATTTATTGTATTGATATTTTGTGTGTTTGAGCTTTAAGAAAATGCACTTGATGGTTAATTGATTGTGATTAATTGGATGATGTCATTATATATGAGGGATGTAATGTAATTGAAATTGAACGTTTGGATTATTAAATGTAATTTATACATCCTGAAAGCTGATTTTTTTCCTTCCTTCCATTTTCGTGGATGTTTTTGGATGTAAAAACCTGCCTGAATTTCAGCAAGGCATTTCATTCTGCCCTTTAAAGAAGACTAATAAGAAAACTGAAGGGATTGTGGGTCGAACCAAGACTGAGAAGTGGATAGCAGCAGACTGAATAATATGACAGAGAGGGCTGGGGTGAGAGGGACAATGTTAGGAACTAGTAAAGTGACGTTAAGTATCCCAGCAGTTTGTCCCCAGTCCAGTAGTCTTCATTGCATTTGATTCGTACATGTCTTAGCGAATAGAGAAAGTAGATAAGCGCAGCGGAGGATGTTGGGTGTAAGCATCTAGGCAGTGATTTGGAACATGTATATGAACCTGTCCAGACTGTCACCATAAAAAAATTACTCTTCAAACTCAAACCCACAACCCTTGCAGCTGATAACCTACCTACATAATTCCTAAAAATAGCAGCAGATGCTATTGCCTATCCCATTGCTATTCTGATCTGTCTCTGAACATTCTATCCCCTAAAATTGGAAAATATCTTGTATTATCCCCCAGCAAAAAGGGGGTAACTCCACCGAGCTATTTAACTACAGACCCATCACTATCCTACCACCCCTCTTCAAAATTCTAGAAAATTGTATCCTCAGGCAGCTTCTAAACTACCTGCTATCCAATAAGCTTTTATCTAACATACAGCGCAGGTTCCACCCACACTACAGTAACACAACGGCCCTATGTGGCCTTGCGTCAACTTCACTGGCTAGCACTACCTCACCACTTGACTTGTACTCAACTAGCCACTGCTCACAGAACAGTACACCAAGCTGATAAAACCCTCGTCGTTCAACAAATGCTTGAACTTTATACTATCACTCGTCCCGCCAGATCCTCCAACAAATCCTTATTACAGGTCTCCAAATCCAGCAATAAAGCTGCGACTCTCTCTACTCTAGCTGCTTCTCCAAAATATGGAATACCATCCCTCAGATCATCTTAACCACTGTCAACCCATCTCACTTAAAAAATCTTCTAAAAGACTTCCCCAGTAACAGTTGGCTTTGCTTATTTACTGGTCCTGGCTAATTTCATTCCTTATCTACCAGCTCTGTAAACCCCATATTTTACACAACTAGTTCTAACTTTTGTACTTACTACTTTTCCACCTTTCCTCTGTCCATTCCCCCTAAATTGTCGTGCTAAATCCTCTTCTCTTATAATACTGCTTGTAGTATTTACAATTTCCCTCTGTCCCCTCAGCTGTACTCAACCATTACTCTTTTTCTGTCCTGATTTTCTTTCTCCTTCCTCCACCCTTTTTCTTAACATCCACCCATCTCTTCTGTACTCTTCTGTCAACCTCCCTATAGCTCAAGTGTCATTGTATGTACCCATCATCAGTACCTTGCCTCCCTCTAACGGATGACTGTTAATTTACTCCAGCGCTGTATTCTGAATTAAGGCCATTGCTCATAGACGCTGAGTGGGTGCAACATGTAATATTATGTAATCAATCTAATCTCTGTCACTCATTGCACATTTACTACTTGATCACTTTAGGCGTGTTTATGTTTTGTTAAAACTTTTTATCTTTTGTCATCTGACAATTATTTATCTTATGTTAAACATTTTTGTTAAAATGATTTGTAATTTTTCTGTGGAGCTTTTCTCCCCGGGCCTCTGCTGAAAATGGGCTCTCACCCCGTCGGACTATCTTGGTAAACAAAAGTATGTAATAAATAACTAAGTAAATAAAATATGGGCAGAAAGGTAGTATTTAAAGGTTGGTGCAAATAAACTCCCTGTACTGCACTTTCAGCACAATAACTGTATAAGCTGGGAGAAATGGAACTGATCGCAAGAGGAAAGAAATAATCTGAGCATGTTGATAACAAATTACTCGATCTGCCAGGAGCTCAGTGACAGTAGCAAACAGAATGCTGGGGCTTACCTTCAGGGCATAGTCTTCCAGAAGCAGACAGGTAATACTTCCACTCTCCAGGGCCTTGTTCAGAGCACACGTTGGGTACTGTGTGCATTTCTAGAGGCTACATAAGGAAAGGGACATCAAATTACAGCTAGGAATCCAGAGGAAAGCCACCAGAAAGAACAATGAGATGAAGGGGAAGGAACACGGTCAGAGGATAGAGGAGTTAGAAGTCTTTCTCAACTGTTACAAAAAGACATAGGGCCACTGTATTGCTGCACAGTATGTTTGGGAGATGTGAAGAAGTTATTTTGAACAGGAAGGACAGAAGAAGGAGAATATAATCTGACAATGTTTTTTGAATTTACTACTCCTTGGATGTTTGAAAGCACAGTTTCGTAGAGAGAGTTGTGAACCCATGGGATGCCCTGGATATAGTGGTTAAAAGAGAACCCACAGAGGCATTCAGGAGGGTGTGGAACAAGTGAAAAAAGACAGTAGAGGGAAGGGGGAGTGTTAGCTTGGATAAACTTAATTGCTTCAGTTTTTTTTTTTTTTTTTTTTTTTTTTTTTACATTCAGGCAAATGTGATATAATGTAGAGACTGAATGTACAAGTGGCACTTGAAAGTAGAATTTCAAGACACTTAAAAATGCAGACTAGGCAAAGATATTGCCTCATTTTGTCATCAAGCAGATATAATATAGAGACTGAGTATGGAAGTGTCTGTAGTGTGTTGGTAGGTAAAACACAGACTACCTCTACTTTGCCCGTTTGTCTGTGGGAAAGCCGTGCTACTTTTGTTAATAACTAACTTCAGTGTTTTGTTTATTTGCCTGCAATGCAGGTTAATTTGCTTTTAAGAAGCTGTGCTTCACCCAGCGTCACATTTTGCTGCTGGTGCATACAGGCCATGTCTGTCCTCTTTTTAATTTTGTTGCTGACTGTACAGGATAGATAAAAACTTTCATATATTGCCTCTTTGGCGATACTGCAGGACTTATCAGCTGATCACAGGGTCACTTGGTTATTGCAGGACTCAGCCTTTTAATGGGACACCAACTTGAGGTTATTTCAAATCCATCTGAGGCCATTATTTTGGCACTAGACCTGTTCACTACACAACTACAGACACTCGTAGCAACTTACTTGAAGTAAAATCCATCCTTCCTCTAAGGGAATGTTGTGTTTTACTTTTTAGCTGCCTTTGCTTCCAAGCTGTTGAATCCAAACTCTGATTGCTGTGATAAGACACTTGGTTGCAGACTGTACATATAACGGTTAACAGATTGCAGCTGCTGTGATAAGGTACTGGGCTTCAGGCCATAGATTTAACAATTAACAGATTGTGGCTGCTGTGGTAAGGTACTGGGTTGCAGGCCGTAGATGTAACGGTTAACAGACTGTGGCTACTGTGGTAAGGTACCGGGTTGCAGGCCGTAGATGTAATGGTTAACAGATTGTGGCTGCTGTGGTAAGGTACCGGGTTGCAGGCCGTAGATGTAATGGTTAGCAGATTGTGGCTGCTGTGGTAAGGTACCGGGTTGCAGGCCATAGATGTAATGGTTAACAGATTGTAGCTGCTGTGGTAAGGTAATGGGTTGCAGGCCGTAGATGTAATGGTTAACAGATTGTGGCTACTGTGGTAAGGTACCAGGTTGCAGGCCATAGATATAACAGTCAATGGATTATGGCTGCTGTGATAAGGTACTTGTTTGCAGATAGTAGATATAACGGTTAACAGGTAATACAAGTTAGCTCCATATTCTTTACTGGTTAACTTGTGCTGGTGTGTATCCCGGTACCTTGGGGAGTAGACTGTTCATGAAATCAGCACGTTGCATATCATTTTAGCAGGGGAATTATCATACTTGTGCTAAGTGAGTGAGTGAAACCAAGGGTGTGTGTGCCGTCAGGCTCTGTCTGCTGCTGCTGGCACTGAGGTTCAGTCTTGGGGACTAATTAAAGTTTAAGTCGCCCCTCACATCACTGCTGTGAACCACAGCTGAGTGCCACTGTGATTTGTGTAGTTGACAAAGAGTGGTACCAGTGTAATACTTCTTTGCCATTTCATAGCTCTGGTCCTACGTCAGAAGTCTGAAAATAAACAAATGTCAGGTAGTGTTACGTGACATGATTGTATAGCATTTCATTAGCATAATATATACAACTACTGAAACTGGTTCCTAGATGGATGATGTAAAAGCTTGCTCTTTTTGGCTATGGTAGATGAAACTTAAAACAATGTACAGACTGTAATGGTGGTAGTGATTTTTAACTCTGATTAACAGTGCTCCCTACACAGACCTCACCTTAGGAGGGGTGGCTTGTGGTGGGGGAACATAACTGCTGTGCAGTACCTTCACCTAGATTGGAGAATGGTGACCATGTATTCAAGCTCCAACCCCCCACCCCCACCCCCCAGGAGTGCATTTTATATAACAGAGGTTGTTATATCACTTCTTATCAAATGTCCACCTTTTCACAATGTTGCACATTCAAATGCTTCTTGTACTATTTACAGCTGTGACACTATTAACACACTCGTTCTGCCTTATTAACCTATGTCTGACCGTAGTTACACTTAGCTGTAAGCCATCACCTATATGCATCATGATTTATGGGTTATCAGCTCTAAAATTGTAGTGTGTTGGTCACTTTATTAAGCATCTTTATTTTGCAATTAATTTCACTTCCATTTATACTCATAATGTTAAAGTTACAAACAATTTTGTAAAAAAAATAATTAATGTGCTTTTTTTTCCCCCTGTTTGCCTTTACTTATTTTTTCCTTTATAACCACACCCACAATGTTGTGATAGGTGTAGGACAATGCTTTACATGCATATGCATGGCACTGTGGGTAATCAAACCATCTTTGCTGTTAGGAAGACTGGCTTATTACCTACATTGTGTTTACACTACATGTTCAGATATGATCATTTTTCACCATCTTTTTAAGACGTCAAACACTTCTACTGATGCATTTCGCGTAGAAACAGTAGTTTATATATTAATTTGGGTGTTTAAACACTGAGAGTCTTCCCAACAAAACAAATTTGAAAAAAAACAGCACATTTTGTTTACATCAAAAAACTGTGCAGTTTGGTATTGTGTATGTAAGGAGGTCATACTTAACGTTGAGGGTTTGTTACTTATAATTTCATTAGGACATTATCAATACACTTTAAACATATTATTTTAAATTGTTGTTGTGAACAAATAAAAACAGTGATTGGGAGCTGCCTATAAAGGTATTGGCACAATCACACAACTTGAGGAGAGAATATGCACTTTTCTTGAATAGTGTACAATTGCAGGGTTAGCAATATGTAAGGGTACTAACTACATCTTCATTATGTTCTGTAAATTTGTTTCAGTGAGTTAGAAGCCCGCCATTGGAATGTTATCCAAAGTACTTGTGTTATACCTTATTAGTATCAACTTAATGGGGACATAGAACCCTTCTTCAGTGGGGTGTGCCCTCAACTACTGCAGAGGTATCTGAATTGCTTCTGTCAAATTTATTTCTGAATGAATGCTATGTCAGGCTAATGGACTGACTGGCTGTGTCAGGCTAATGGACATGGATCTATCAGGCTGATGGCTGTGTTAGGCTAATGGACACTGATCCATCAGGCAGAAGAGGAGAAGTCATCTCTAGCCGTAGACCTGTAAAGAGCAGTGTACCCGATATATTGATCTTGGGGCCTTTGTTGTTTGGGATATACTTTTCTCAGGCGCAGGCCAAAACCAGTGAGCTATAGCTGACCAAATTTGCAGATGACTGTAAGTTGGACACTGCCATCAATTCCTCTAGTGATGTGGACACCCTCCAAGAGCGTCTTACCCAAACAAATGACTGGTGCCAGAAACATGGCCTCAAACTGAATGCCAAAAAATGCATTGTCATCATCCCCTTTGGGGAGAGTGACATCCCCTCAAATTGTCACATTAATAACAAGGTTCTAAGCCCCCAATCAGTCGTGAGGGACTTGGGCACCGAGGTTGATAGCAAACTGACTTTTGACCACCATATTGTCTTTGTTGTACAGAAAGCTTTCTACATTGCCCACCTCATTAGGAAGGGTATCTCATCCAGGGACAAGGCGGTCATAACATCCCTGTATTCTTCCCTTATAAGACCCATTATTGAGTAAAACACGCCTTTTGGCATGTACCTGACAGAGCACATACAGCAGCTGGAGAGATCACAGTGGTTCCTCACCAGGAGAGTCCAAGGCCTCAAACATCTAACCTACACAGGCTAAAAGTCCTGTCATTCTACTCAGTCTCATACGTACTTCTCAGAGGTGACCTCTGTCTGGCATACAAAGCAATCTCAGACTCTGCCTTGATAGGATAGCTGTGGATAGAGCAGTGGTTAGCATTGTCACCTCACAGCAAGAGGTTCTCTGGTTCGATTCTCGGCTGGGGTGTCTTGTGTGTGGAGTCTGCTTGTCCTCTCTGCATTCGTGTGACTGTCTTCTAACCTACACAGGCTAAAAGCCCTGTCATTCTACTCAGTCTCATACATACTTCTCAGAGGTGACCTCTGTCTGGCATACAAAGCAATCTCAGACCATGCCTTGATAGGAGAGATGTGGACAGAGCAGTGGTTATCATTGTCACCTCACAGCAAGACGTTCTTTGGTTCGATTCTCGGCTGGGGTGCCTTCTGTGTGGAGTCTGCTTGTCCTCCCTGCATTTGTGTGACTTTCCCCTGGGTGCCCCAGTTTCCTCCCATGTCACAAAGACATGCGTCTGGAGTATTTCTCCCCAGGCCTCTGCTGAAAATTGGCTCATTCCAAGTTGAACTTTCCTGGTAAACAAATGTTAAATAAATAAATAAATAAATACCACAAGTCAAGCTTCACTCAAGTAACTGGCATGCGCAACCTCAACGTGGTCTGTGACATCAATAGGACTTGTTGGCAGGAGACATTGTCCCAGAAACTCCCCCATCTGTGGAATAGACTCCCTCTCCTGTCAAGCCGAGTACCTCATTAACCCTTTTTAAGTGCAACCTGTATAACTAGAAGGGGAACAGAAAATACACCTCTGGGATTCCACCTGTGTCCCTGCTGGACAGGGCCATCAGGTGCTGACTTGTCAGAACATGGGCTAAATTCATGGCTAGGCTTGTAAGGGCCTCAGGGCCAACAGCCTAGTAACTTTCTGTGATCCTATGTCAGGATAATGGACACGTACTCATCAGGCTGATGGCGTTCTCAGGTAATGAACATGTATCCCTTGGGCTGATGGCTTTCTTTATAGGTTCATAGGTGTATACTAGGTTAACAACTGCTAGGGCCATTAAACGCCTAGCCATGCAACCTGAATGTAACCCACAAATGTGGTTTATACTTGATTTATAGTGGGTAATTTATTGACTGCCTCTGTCCATTTGAGACATCGAGAATTCACCCCTGGGCTGGCTCCTATTACCTGTCCACTGGTCCAAGTTGCACTTAAATAGGGAGAGGGAGGAGCCCTGCTTCATATGGATGGGGGCCTGGTCCTTAGAATGTGAGTTCTCTGAGAGACATATCTGTATCTAACATGTCATATTCATATTGCAAGCAAATGCATGTCTTTTAATGGTCCCAGGATGCCTTGTATGCCAGGCAAAGATCACCTCTCAGAAATGTTTATGATACCAGGTAGAGAGAGGCTTTGAGGCGATCAGCGTAGGACATTGTGTTTACTCCCTGCATTCTTTCTGTAAAGAACCTTTGTGGACTTTTCTAGTTGCTGCATGTGTTTGGTCAGGTACATACCGAAGAGTGCATTATACTTTATGATGGGTCTACAGCCTACCTCAACCTGACCAAAGCCTTTGATACCATTCCCCACTCAGGTATCATTGATAAACTCACCAAACTAGGCATCAATCCTTACATCACTACGTGGGTTGAAAATTCTCTCACAGGACCCACAGAGTGAAAGTTGAAGATTCCAAGTCAGACTGTTGACCAGTCACAAGTGGAGTCCCACAGAACTCGGTCCTGGGCCCCCTCCTGTTTGGCATCTACTTCTCAGATGTCCAGGCCAACACAGAAGGACTCTGGCTGACAAAGTTCGCTGATGACTGCAAGCTAGGAGTCATTATCAACTCCCCAAGAGATGCAAAAGGGCCTCTCTGAGACCATTGACTGGTGTCATGGCCTGAAGCTTAATGCCAAAAAATGCGTTAGCATCCCCTTTGGAAAAAACTCAGTTCCCACAAATTACCACTTTGATGGAAGCCCACTATAAACTGAAGGGGCCATAAGAGATCTGGGCACCCAGGCCAACAGCCACCTCACCTTCGACCACCACATTGCCACTGTGATCAGAAAATCCTTCTATGTGGCACATCTTATAATCAAAGGTTTCGCATCCAGGAAGAAAGAGGTCATCATCCCTCTCTACTAATCCCTCATTAGACCACTCATCGAATATAACCCCCCGTTTGGCATGTACCTGACCAGACACCTATTACAGCTGGAGAGGCCACAAAAGAACCTCACAAAAGGATCCTAGGCCTTAAACGTGTCCTACATGGACAGATTCAAGAAACATCAGCTGTTCTCAGTCTCTTATCGTCTACTCAGAGGTAATCTCTGCTTGACTTACAAAGCCATGTCTGACCCAGCCCTACTTGAAATGCTTCACCTAAAGAAATCCCAATCCCCCTGCACCACACGCTCCAGAGATCACAACCTCATAGGTTCATAGGTTGGTACTAGGCTATCGGCCCCAAGGCCTATTAACAATTCCCTGGAAATTTTTTCCCACAATATTTACTTCTCTGGGCCTCTGTCTAGCAGGGTGACTGACATGATCCCCGGGGTGAATTTCCTATCTCCCATCCAATCATCAAGGTTCCTTTTGAAGAGAGCCAATGAGGCACTCTACTTGACATGTATGGGCAGTCTATTCCAGAGTATGGGGAGTCTCTGGGTCAGGAACCTATCCCTCCAGCATGTTTTGTTCATTGTGATGATAAGGTTTAGATCCCTGGATCATGTGGCTCTGAAGGATTGGGATTTCTTTAAGTGGAGCATGTCCAACAGCTCAGGGTTTGACATGGCCTTATATGTTAAGCAGAGATTGCCTCTGAGTAGACGATATGCCACAGAGTATAGCTGGAGTTTTTTTAAACAGTCAGCATATGGCATTTGCTTTAGGCCTGTGATTCATTTAGTGAGGTATTTCTGTGGCCTTTCCAGCTGTTGCAGATGTCTTGTGAGGTATATACCAAATGGGGCATTATACTCTATAATGGGTCTAATGAGGGATGAGTACTGTGGGACAATGACCTCCTTTTTTCTGGATGAAAAGCCCTTAGCAATGAGGTGTGCCACATAGAAGGATTTCCTGACTGTTGTGGCGATGTGGTTATCCAAAGTGAGACCACTGTCCACTTGTGTCCCTAAGTCCCTCATCACACTTTCAATGTTTAGTGTCCTGCCACCTATGTGGTAGTTCATGGGTACATGTTTTTTTCCAAAGGGGATAACTATACATTTCTTGGCATTAAGCTTGAGCCCATGGCTCTGGCACCAGGCATCTGTTTCTGTAAGGCCCTTTTGTAGAATATCCACATCATTTGGGGATTCAATAATGGCTCCCAGTTTGCAGTCATCTGCAAACTTTGTTAGCCAGAGTTCCTTAGTGTTGGCCTGTACTTCAGAGAAGTAGATGCCAAACAAGAGTGGTCCCAGGACTGAACCCTGAGGTACTCCACTTGTCACTTGTCTGGAGCTGGATTTGGAGTTGGCTACTTTTACAGTCTGGGTTCTGTCAGTAAGCCAGTTGGCAACCCATTGAGTGATGTAGGGATTTATGCCCAGCTTAGTAAGTTTATCTATGATTCCAGAGTGGGGGATGGTGTTGAAGGCCTTGGCGAGTTCCAGATAGGCTGTGTGGACCGCCTTACCCTCGTCCACAGCTCTGGAGACCGATTTGAAGAAGTCAATCAAATTCAGGAGACAAGATCGGCCCTTCACAAACCCAAACTGGGTGGGGTCCAGTGTCTGGAGGTTGCCAATGTCTTTGTTTATAAGTTCCATGATAATGCGTTCCATGCCCTTGTAGATCAGGCTTGTCAGACTGATGGGATGGTAATTCCCCATTTCCAAGGCAAATCCTCCCTTGTGGAGTGGGATAACTGTAGCTGTGCACCATTCAGTGGGCACGAAGCCTGAGGTGAGGCTATGATTAAACATGACACTTAGGTGGGGTGCCAGTTCATTTTGTAGTTCATGTAGTACACAGCCTGGGATGTCATCTGGTCCCATGGATGCTGTATTCTTAGCTTTGGAGAGTGCTGTTTCTACCTGTGTGGTTGTGATTATCGGAATTTGGCAATCTTTTGGTATTGAGATGGGCCCTTTAGGGGGTGAGAGGGGAGTGAAGTTGGCACTAAATCGATCTGCCAGGATATTGGCAATATCCTTGGGATCAGTATATTTAATGCCATTCTGTTGTAGCTCAGAGCAGATCTGAGCATTGCCATTTAGATTCTTGACATAACTATAGAATGCCTTGTGGTTGTCTTTGGAATCTTTGGCAATTTTATTCTCGTAACTAGCTTTTGAGGATTTTATGAGGGATCTCAGCTTCTTACTGAGACTGCTGAAGGAGTTTTTTGCATCCTGGTATTTTCCTCTTTTCTGCAACAGTTTCTTCCTTCTGTTATATAGTTTGTTTATAGCAGGGGACCACAAGATTGTCTTCCTTTTTTTGGAGAAGAGCATCTTGGTTTTATTTGGGATGGCACGATTCATGCATGAGTGGATGTGCTCGTACAGTGCCTTAGTGTAGGATTCTGCAGTTGAACTTCCAGATCCCGTCTGCGTGGGTGTTGTGAAGTTTGTCACTTCTGACTTCAGTAGCATGAAGTTGGCTTTGGAGAAGTTTTTTAAGGAGGTTTCCTTACTGGGGAGGGTGGGGGTGGGATGTGGATGTCAAGGGTGATTTGCTTATGGTCAGACCTGAACAATGAGGGGGTGACCACCTGTGTGGAGCATCTATCTCCCATGTTGGTAATGACCAGGTCTAGGATATTGGAGCCCCTGGTGGGACAATGGATTAGTTGATCCAGGGTGTTGGAATTTATGAATTCCAAGAACCGTTTGGAAAAGGAGTTGATACCCGAGTAGTTTTCCCAATTAATGGCAGGGTAGTTGAAATCACCCAGTATTAGGGTGTTTGTTTGTATCTTAATATTTTCCAGTATGTTTAGGAAGGTGTAGTGAGAATCTTGAGGTATGGTTGGGGGATCTGAAGCAAACTACAATTTGGATTGCAGTCTTACCTAGTGTTAGTTGCACTTGGAGAATTTCAGATGCATTGTGTTGGGCAACTAGCCTGGAGGTGTGAATATCCTTGGTGAATATGGACACTCCTCCACCTTTAGTGTTTCGGTCTTGGTTTTGTGGCCGAAAAGTGTGGTAAGAATTGTAGCCTGGTATTGCAGGGGTGCTCTCTGGAGCCTTGAACCAGGTCTCAGTCACTGCACAGATATCGATGTTCTCCATTTTTAGGAGTGCCTCGAGAGAGTGCATTTTGAGGTTTAGACTTCTAGCATTGAGTAGCATTACCTTCAGATTTTGCATGCTTGTATCTGTTACTGTGGGGGTTTTATCATTTGAACCTTGCCTAAAAAAGGCACTATAGGGGTGGAAAGAGCTTTAGTCAATAACCTGAATCCCAGGGGTGACAGGTGCAGACCATCTCTGGCAAAGCATTGTGGTTTGTCGATCATGTCTTCCCAGGCAGACAAATACTGGATCCCCTTTGAATGACACCAGAAGTTTAGCCAGTTGTTGAAGTCAATCACTTTGTCCTTATACTGTGGTATCATTCTGGGTGAAGGCAGGATGCTACTCAGGGCTAGGGTCATACCTACCTGGGTCACATGATCCAAGAGCTCTTCCATGTCTCTTTTCATGTAGTCCAGGGAGGTACGTCTCAAGTCATTTACTCCAGCATGGACAATGACAATGACAGAGTCGTATTTGTACTTGTTGTGGAGTGACTTGAGTGCATGCGTTATGTGGCGGATCCTGGCACCCGACAGGCAGCTGACTGTAATTTTCTCCTTGTCCAGCCTGGTGAGTGGGACATCAGTGTGCCTGACTATAGCGTCACCTATGAATAAAGTGTTGGGTACATTGTCATTACCACAATTAACAGAACATGTTGGAGGAACAGGTTCATCTCCCAAAGACTGCCCATACTCTGGAATAAGCTTCTCATTCATGTCAAGCAGAGCACCTCGCTGGCCCTCCTCAAGAGAAATATTGACGAGTGGATGGGTAAGAGAAAGTTCACCCCAGGGATCACTCTATTTGCCATACTGGATAGGGGCACTGTGAATTAACATTACGTGGCCTGGTGCCTGGGCAGTTTTTTGGGGCTAGGCTTCTAAAGGCTCCAGTGCCATTAGCCTAGTACACACTTATGAACCTATGATGAGGGTAGAGTACAGTGGTATGATGACCTGCCTGGACCTAGATGCAATGCCCTTGCTTATAAGTTGAGAACATAGAAGGATTTTCTGACTACTTTGGACACATGTTGGTCGAAGGCTAGGTATTATTTCTCTTGAGTTCCCAGATCCCTGACTAGTGACTCAACATTTAAGAATGTTTTAGTGATGAAATAGTTACTTGAATGGCAGACTTCTCAAAAGGTACTGTAAAGTATTTTTTGCTATTGAGTTTTAAGCCATGGCTTTGACACCTAAAGGTTGTTCTTATCCTGGGGGGGGGGGGGGTTAATGATTGCTCTCAGTTTGCAATCATTTGTAACCTTTATTCAGTCAGAGACCTTTGACAATGGCTTTGACATCCAAGAATTAGATGCCAAAAAGGAGTTGACATAGCACAGAGTCCTGGTGGACTGCATATGTGACCTTTGAGGACATGGTCTCACTGATTCTAACCCGCTGGGTCCTATCAGTGAGCCAGCTAGCTATCCAGCATGTTATACAGGGGTTTATACCTAGTTCTCTAAGTTTGTTGACAATGCTTGAATGGGATTTTATATCAGATACCTTAGCCAGATCTAGGGAGGTGATATGCACCACTTTTCACTCATCCATTGCCTTACTAACCTTTTCAAAGACGTCCACCAGTTCATTTGACAAAGACAGACTAGGATGGATCCCATGCCTGGAGGTCTGCTATGTCCTTGTTGATAACTTCCATGATAATCCTTTCTATGGCTTTGTAATTATGACTAATCAGACTAATGGGTCTGTAGTTTCCAGTGTCTGAAGGCCCCCTTATGAAGAGGGATGACTATCACAGTCCTCCATTCTCTTGGCACAAAGCCTGTTTTAAGACTACAGTTAATTAGTGACTCCAGAGGTCCTGCTAAGTCATATTTTAGACTGTACAGGAGGCATCCTGGGATGTTATGGTGATAACCTGGAGCAGCTGCAGTTTGAAGCCAACAGTACAGTAGTGGTAGGTTCTTTTACTAGCTCTCTAATGTGTTTCTGTTCCGCAGCCTGTCACTTTGGACATGTAGACTGTACATAGTCAACTTGGCTATACTGGAAGCTTGTGTAATGTTTTCCACTGTTACCCATAAATCCTGCTGTAAAGATTTAGACTGCCCTGTTTAGATTATGACAAAATGTCATACTGCATACTTCATATGATGGTGTTACGGCCTTTTTTTAATTTTTTTAGAATGAGATCAACATTTCTCACCATTTCCCCAGCAGTAGTAAAACCAAAAGCACTGACCCAAGAAGCCAACACAACTCGTAAACAAAAAACTTGCAGTGGTGGTTAACACCAAGGCACACACTAGACCATAAAAACAAGAATAATGTATTGAAAGCTAAGCACTTTCTTCCCTATTACATAAGGGACTTCTTCAGAACAAAAACATCTCTAAACAGCCCAGTGCTTATAAGCACAATTAATTAATCAGCAGTGCTAAATCCCTATTACATAAGGGACTTCTTCAGAACAAAGACATCTCTAAACAGCCCAGTGCTTATAAGCACAATTAATTAATCAGCAGTGCTAAATCCCTATTACATAAGGGGCTTCTTCAGAACAAAAACATCTCTAAACAGCCCAGTGCTTATAAGCACAATTAATTATTCAGCAGTGCTAAATCCCTATTACATAAGGGACATCTTCAGAACAAAAACATCTCTAAACAGCCCAGTGCTTATAAGCACAATTAATTAATCAGCAGTGCTAAATCCCTATTACATAAGGGACTTCTTCAGAAAAAAACATCTCTAAACAGTCCAATGCTTATAAGCACAATTAATTAATCAGCAGTGCTAAATCCCTATTACATAAGGGACTTCTTCAGAAAAAAACATCTCTAAATAGTCCAATGCTTATAAGCACAATTAATTAATCAGCAGTGCTAAATCCCTATTACATAAGGGGCTTCTTCAGAACAAAAACATCTCTAAACAGCCCAGTGCTTATAAGCACAATTAATTAATCAGCAGTGCTAAATCCCTATTACGTAAGGGACTTCTTCAGAACAAAAACATCTCTAAACAGCCCAGTGCTTATAAGCACAATTAATTAATCAGCAGTGCTAAATCCTGATCTGCTAAACAGGCTCTGTTGTCTTCAGGCACAGCCTGGAGTATTTTCCCCTTATTATAAGGCCTCCTAGCATTTCAGAAGTAGGGACTTGATATCTACTCAGCCACCTAAAAATGTAACTCCTTGTTTCTACAGTATATTCACTTACTGTCATCTGCTTTACTTCTGTGCAAACAGTTTTTTTTTTCTATAAGCTTCAGGAATCCTTCCATTGTTTGGACGAGATGTTAAACCAAGTCTACATCAGTTTGAATTGGTGGTAGTTCAGATGGATATAAAAGTTCTTGCATCACTTGCTAGAAAGAGTACTGGAAGCTCCCTAATGCCCTGGACAAATTCCCACTAGTCAGTGTGAATACCTCTTTGCGTTTCCCCCTCAAAAGAGGTCAATGGCATAGTGGGACTAACCCAGTCAACAAAGTGTAAATACACAAATAAATAAATACATGTATAAAAGAATGATTTAACTTTGTAATAAGTCAAACAGTTCAGAGTTGGAGTTTTTGGTAGTACAGCTGTATGATATAGACAGCAGGGCTGTGGTGCAGTGAGGTGCTTTATCTAATAGTACAGGCTGAAGATAAGACAAAGTAAGGTAATACTGCACTGGTGGGTTGGTGGTGGTCTGAGTAGGAGTACATGTTTTCGGTTTGGGTAATTGGTGGGTAATACAGTTGTGCATCATTTTAACAGTGTGGGTTCTTGGCACAGGTGCCAGGAATTAGGGGACTTATATAACTGTGCATATCATAATGTAGGATACAGGTGATAGCCGGCTGTGGAGTCCATATTAACACTACAGGATCATGGCACAAGAGGTAAGGGATAGTATGCTGGGATACCTGTGAAAGTTTTAAGTGCATGGTTCAGGTGGTGAGGGTGTTACACTGCAGAGCTGTGTAACAGTACAGGTGGTAAGGATGTGGTAAGGAGGTGGTATAGTGAGGTGATTTGTGTAATGTTACAAGTTCAGAATTTGGGACTTAGGAAGATTTCACAGCAGTAGGGTAATGTAGTGTGGGTGGGACGTGTAATTGTATGGTGTTAGGAAGGCCTGTGTAACTCCACAGCCTTGTGGTGGTGTGGTTTGAGGGAGCCTGTGTAACAGAGCAGGACCACTGAGGCTGGAGCAGAGATAGTGTGTGACGTGAGAACCACATAAAAATGAAGGCTTCTGGCACATATCTCAGGGAAGGAGCACATTGGTGGAGACTTGAAATAGGTATTTGGGGAAGGGGTTTATTATATTGGACAACCCGTGTAACTTTGCAGGTTCATAGCAGACGTGATGGTGCGGTAGGTCTTCTTTGTAGCAGTACAGGTGGAAGGAAGAGTGAGATTTGCTCATAACTGTACTGTCAGTAGAGCGATTTTCTCTCCATTTTTCACGATGTGAATGGTTGTAGAGTGAGGCCTACAGTACTGGTGGTAGAAGGCCTGAGTATCGATACAGATTGTTGTCACTGGTGATCAGAAGGTGATTTTAGCAGTACACATTTATGGTAATGGTTGTAGGGAGAGTAACAGCAGAGGTACACGATACAAGTGGCGGAGTTGTAATGCAGTCAGGTGTTAAGTACATATGCAGAGGACTGAGAAACTAGTGATTGTGTGATAGGATGGGTGCATTCAGGGTATGACAGGTAAGGAGAGACTGAGGCCTTGTAATATTAGGTCTGGGAAATAAAGCTTCATGGTGCAGCTGACAGGGAAGATAGCGAAGCCAAACCAAGAAAATCTAAAGGTATCCAATGCTAGGAGTCTATAAACAAAAAACTCCCTCCCTAGAAGCTCTCTTAACCCTAGAAAATGCTGATGCCTGTGCAGTACTTGGGACATGGTTTAAAGTTGCACAGAGCACACCAACAGTGCAAGGTCATAATGCCTTCCACACATTTAGGCCAGCTACTTCTCAGGTAGGGACTAAAGGTGGAAGTGTCTCTATTTACATCAAAAATAAATATACTTCAAGGCTGGTCAAACAGGACAATGCACTTGAGCTAATCCATGTTCAATTCACTATAGGTAAAATCCAACACCACTTCCTTGCAAGCTATAGGTCCTCCCTGCTGTGACATAGGAAACTCATGCCATGTATTTAAACTTGTTAGAAACACTAACCATCCAACCCAATACCATATTCTTGGGTGACTTTAATTACCCCAACATTAACTGGGAATCCTATGCGACACCAAATGTGCATGCACAGAGATTCCCGGATTTTGTAAACACAAACTCCCTGGACCAGATAGTCACTACACCAACCAGAGGTGCAACCATACTTGATCTGGTCCTCACTAATATAGGAGACTGCTGCACCCCCACCTACTGTAATGCCTTTCCTGGTAAGGTCAGAGCACAAAATGGTCTCCTTTGCAGTAAAAATAAAGCCTGAACCCCAGCTAAACCTGGAATATTCAGAAACTATTCTAAGGCTAACCTCCTGCTATTAAATGAGAACATGGCAACATTTCAAGGCCCCATAAACCCTGAGAACACTTCTGCCTATGCAGAACTGTTCACAGAAACCCTGTACAAGCATGTTAATAGCTGCATAGAGGCAGCTGTACCTACCAGGAAGAAGTATAGAATTAACACAAAAAACAAGGGGGTTGGGAGGGTGGCCTAATGGTTAAGGTGTTTGCCTTACAAACACCCAGGTGCAGGGTTCGAGTCTCACAAGGGATAATTGGCTAGGCTTAAAATGGCTCACAAGGGCAGTTAGCTTAGTACTAACCTATGAACCTATGAACCTATGAACCCTGGTGGAATCACAAAATCAATCGGCTGTATAACATGAGGAAGAAAATCATGGCAAAAATTAAAGGTGCAGCACCCAGCACGATAAAAGCACTCTCATCAAACAACTCCGAGGACAAATAAAGTCTATCAAAGCCAAATTTGAGGTAAGTCTTGCCTCCCAGGTCAAGAACACCCACAAAGCATGTTTAGCTAGGTCCGCAACCTCAAAGGCAATACACAATTGTGTGCAGAGCTCATTGTAAATGGAGCCACCTATATTGAGCCAAAAGATATAGCAAACATCCTAGCTGATAAATTCAGCTCCAACTTTACCCTTCTCTCTTCCTCAACCTTCCCATATCGCTAATGGACAGAAGTAACCTGTAAATTGTTCATCTCCCAGGCCCATGGTTACACTTATCAAGGGTATCAGAACTTGTCAGAGATTTGGGATGCATGACTAGGCTTTAAAAGGCTCTTGTGTTCATTAGCCTAGTAAACACCTATGAACGTATGAACCTATGAACCACTGATAGTATAGGGCATGTGTATTAGTCAAGTTCATTTTTGTAAGGATAGTGAGTTGAAGGGGTTGCTGGCTGTGTACTTCACCAGCTTTTTGTTACATTTGGTGGGGTAGTCAAAAAGCTAGTGGTACAGTTGTCTGTAAATTGGTGAAAGGTGGGTCCCTTGTAATGGTACATATTTATGGTATTTGTGATGGCAGTTTTGTTTGGTGGATTTTTTTTTTAACTATATATAGATTTTTGAAGTACAGAAAACGTTACAAACATACCACTCAACCTCCTGACACAAGAAATCTGGACAAAGGCAAAAATAATGGGGCACAAAGGTCCAAAAATAGAGACAAATTTTAAATATTGTTATTGTAAACTTAGAAAGTTTCTACAATAACAGGTTTTGTGTTAGCATGCATTTGCTGAAGGATATGAAGTCTGAAACTCTATTGTCTGTCATTTATTTAGTGACTTCAGTTCTCAATGATTTTCCAGAAAATAACAAATGTTATGAGGAACATGCTAAAATTATGAGGCACAAATCTGGACATTGTGCAAAAAACTGGACAGTCGAGAGTTATAATTACATATACAGAACAGAAAACACGACTATAAACAATCCCTTCCAGTAACTCCTTACAAAATGGTAGATGGTTCTATTTTCAGTTACAATAGCATACTTCTGTCTAGTATAGCATATGTCAAAGCTTTGGATATATCTACCCAGTTAACAACGTGAAAAATCTGTATCTTTACTTTACTCCAATGGTCTATTGTTTACCTGCATGCAGGATATTCTTGAATCAAGGTATATTTACTTTACGCCAATGGTCTATTGTTTACCTGCATGCAGGATATTCTTGAATCAAGGTATCGTAAGCTCATTTCTGATACTGGAAGGATGTTTAGCCCTTCCCTTTTCACAAAATAAATACTTTTCTTATTACTTTGCTATAGCATGTCTGTGATTCCCATAACAAGCTTTAGTACCTGTTTTCCACTCCATGGACAGCAAGCTTTTTGTTGCACTAATCTTGGACAACTTAAAAGTCAGCCTTTGCGTGTATTTGTATCCTTGGTAAACTACAGCTATATCTCCTGATACAATAATCTAGGTGGCTGAATATTGATTCACCAAAGAATGCTAAAAAGCCTCGTCACCACAGTACACGTCTGTGTAGATTTTAATACGTACTAACGAAAGTAATCTAGGTTCAATGCTAACAACAGATTCCAACAAAATTACCTTTATTCCAGACACCTTTAACAATCATAACCCAGTCTAGGCAGTGTGGAAAAGTTCCAAGGTTCAGAGCTGCATCTAGTGTAAAATATAAATAAAACTAAATTTAGTAAGTAAACCTTCTCTGTCCTTAAGCAAAGGAAATGGTAACCATTAAAAATAATGCTTTAGATTATGCAGTAATTTGCTTTAACAAAACTGTACTTGCCATATTGGATTCCATGTCCCCTCAGTGTAGAAAATAGTCAAATCAAAACCTGCACCATGGCATATAGCAGTACTAAAACAAGTAGTGCATAGTTCAAAATCTGCCCCATGATATACACTAGAACTAAAACACGTAGTGCACAATTCAAAACCTGCCCCGTGGTATACACCAGAACTAAAACAAGTAGTGCACATTTCAAAATCTGCCCCATGCTATACACCAGAACTGACAGGTCAAAGACAAAATACAAAATGCTCTCTCTCTCTCAGACAGTTGTTAAATTAATATCCCAAATATTACTGCTGGGATAGCTTTCAGGATGACATCACCTCTTGTCATCTGACTCTATCCCAGGGAAAACTTCCATTGATGCAGCTAGTAGCATTTAGCATCTACATGTGAAAATACATAAACAAAGGATTTCTTTTAGATGTAAGGCTGATCCTGGAAGTCATAAAACAATAAAAACTTCCAAGACAATACAAAAAACTTCTAGTTCTAGACATTGTGTCTGTTACTGCACTGAAACTGAAATATAACAACCCTTTACTATGTGGCCATAAAGTAATTTCAGTTTTAGCTATTCTTCTGAAGTTAACTTCTTGTGTTTCAATTTCTATTGTTAAAAATATATACATCTAAACAGTCACAATATTGCAGGTACATTCCTGTTCTAATCCAATAGGGCATGCTGTGGTTACATTTTAGCACAGTACTTTACAATATATCTGTTCTGTACCAGCAGTTTGATATACACATAACATACAGTTCTAATACATTTGTAACACAAGCATATGATTCATGTTGATATTCACAAATGACACACAACGATTTACAAAATTCCAGAGAGCTGTGCTGGCAGTATCTCCTTTTGTTACACTTCTATATAAATCATGTTAATTTTCACAAATTACACATAATTATTTACAAAATTCCAGCTAACTGGGCTGGCAGTATCTCCTTTTGTGACAGATGGTACCAGGCAGTTGCCAAGTGCTTCAGAAAAAGAGTATGGCTTGCATCACATTTGCATTTGTGTATAGCTAGTGTCTCGCAGTATGTATTATGTCCATTTCCACTAGAAGTGAAATGGAGTAATTTTATTTGAATGAATAAACAGTACTAAACTCCAAAAACTCAAAAAAAAAATAGTGTAATATAAAATTTTAGCAAAGTAAAACTTTTTGTGTCATTTTTGTTAAAATACAAATGAAATAACTAATATATTTACATCCATTCTCAAATAAGTAGAACAAAGTGGTAGGTTAAGTGTCCTCATAAATGTTCCACATTTACGTGTCTTGAAAATACTTCTATTAATAACATTCATATATGAAATTAATGTTTCCTATTGATGAATGTTAGTACAGATGCTTAAATCACTCAAATGTACATTTAGTATAATGACTGCTTTCAAGTGAATACACTGTTCATTCCAACTGAATACAGTGTGCATTCCCTAGACAGGAGACCATATGCATTAATATGAAGTAATTTGATGACATTTTGTTTTGTGCTGTGGTATGAGATCTGTGTAAGCTGAATCTTAAGAATCAAACACTTTGTTGAAATAAATTTATTTGTTGAAATATGCTCACGCATAGACTTGCATATCCAGTTAATATCTGAAAAGTAACAGTAAACACACGTATGTTAATTTCATGTTACTTTGCTAACACTATGATATTAACTGGCTATGCAAACAGTAGTATGTTTAAACATACAGTCTTATGATTCCTGTGTGATTCTGTTCAGGTACTGCTAAACGCATTGTGATTACATTTGCTTGACAAATGACTCATGACAATGCTATTTTAAGAGTCGCAGTGCCATGTATAAGAAAAAGGAGGAAAGAAAAGCCATTAGGAGACCCCTGTCTATTGCCTGTATTTTATCCATCAGCTGCTCCCTAATCAATAGTTAAACACGGGGAATTTATAAACAGTAACGAGTGCCTTTACTTGATCGATTACAACTTAATATTTTGTCCTTGCCGTGCTCTGTATCAAGAAGAAAAATAAAAAAAATAAATAGAGAGTCTGTAATACAGTGTTTCTGAAACTGGGGTCCATATGATAAACTCAAGGGGTCAGGGAGCTCACTTGCACCCATCTGGCTTTTGGGCATCATCCATGACCCGACCCTGTAGAGAAAGAAAGTGTTGTGCCGCTCATCAGCAATTTATTTAAAAATAAATAAATAAATAAATAAATAAAAGAAAGAAACTTCCCTGTTTGCAGCTGAGCAGTGGCTAAGCAGCTGCTTGCCCATAGTTTTTAGAGAAGAAGGGACGACTTCCGTGTTTGCGGCTGACGCTGAGCAGCTGCTCACTTGCCCTGTGTCTTCTGCCAGCACTTAGAACTTGTAGGGAAATTTAAACAGCTGTTCTGTTCCTTCCAAGTAAGACAGGTCCCGTATTTATGTTGGTCGCTGTATGGGTATGGGTCTGCTCTCTCCCTTTCGGCAGCAAATAGATATTAATGCAGAGCTGATGATCGATCCGGACGATCTTGTTGACAGAACTTGAAGGTATTTTTTTTTATCAAAGCTTTAATAAGAAGTATGAATGCAGCTGTCAGTTGACCAGATATTCACAGTGTGTACCAGATTTTTGCCTTATTTGGTCTCTTTTGCATAAAATGGGGTTTCCCTGGCAAATCACTGAGGACTGAAGAAACTAATGCCATACTTTTGAGCTTTAGATTTCATACGTTTTAGAAAATTCGTATTAATTCAAAACTTGTTGTTCTATCAACTTTCTAAGTTTATAAGAGCAATATTTAAAATGTATCCTTAGCTTTGTTCCCCACATTATGACAGGGTTTGTCCATATTCCTTGCGCTGAAGAGGTTGAGAGGTATTTTGTGTGTGTGTGTGTGTGTGTGTGTGTGTGTGTGTGTGTGTGTGTGTGTGTGTGTGTGTGTGTGTGTGTGTGTGTGTGTAAGAGGGAGGCAGATAGGTGTGTCTGTGTGTGTGTGTGTGTGTGTGTGTGTGTAAGGGAAAGATGTGTGTAGTGTGTGTAAGAGGGAAACAGGTGTGTGGTGTGTGTAAGAAGTAGGCAGCATACCTTTCAGCTGTCCAGGTTTTTGCAGAATGTCCATATTTTTGCCTCATATTTTCAGTCTGTTTCTAATAAAATTGTGTTTTTCTGGAAAATCCCTGGCAAATCATTGGTGACTGAAGCCAGAAAATAATGCCAGACATTTGAGCATCAGACTTCATCTCCTTCAGAAAATTTGTACTAATGCAAAACTTGTTCTATTAACTTTCTAAGTTTACAAGACCAAAAATTAAAATGCGTCCTTGGTTTTGGCTCTCTGTCCCCCCATTATGGCAGGTGCATTTTTCAAGAAATTTAAATTCAAGTACATTTTCAAGGAATTGTGAGCTTCAAGGGAAGAGAAGTTTACTGCTGCTCATGCTAAGTCTGTTTACAATGTGCAACAGATTTGTTTAGCTAGTTAGCAAATAGTATCACTATTGTGGTGCAGAATTTTAAAGCAGTCTTAGTAGCGCAACAGGTATCATACTTGCATTTTAATGCAGAAGGCTGTGAGTTCTACTCCCACAGCATATTGATGGATTCTTGATACTGTTTTGCATTTTTAGGGGGTGGGTACTTCAGTCCTGAAATGCGTCCTCTTTTGGATGAGATGCCTAGTAACTATGAACCTGTTTTCAGTTTGCCATCCATGCAATTTTACCAGCTTACCATGTTTTTAAGCAGGCAATTTATTCTTCAAGGGCAGCAGGCACTGAATTTGTAGATGAAACACTGAAATAAAGTTGTTTGCTAGCAGCGACCTTTTCATTAGTTACAGATCTCTTCAAGGTGTAATTATTCAGATGACGTACTTCTGCAGAGATTGTGCATATTGACTGATATTGTTAGTTTGTAATGACAGAAGTTTGAGTGGCCTTTTATGGTTGAAATGTTCTCAATTGGGCGGATTTGTCATTATTGGTTCATATGTTTTTTCACTGCTTACTAGAAAAATGTGCAGAACTATACATTTAAAACACGTACTACCAAGTGGTGCTGTATTATACAAGGGATATAATTTAATTATTGTGTATTCAAATTTAATTATACAATCAGGAAGGTGAATCAAAGAACTTTTGCATGCTCCTAAAAATGTTCACAAGGGACCTATGCTTTGAAAACAGCTCAAAGGTACACTTAATCCACCACTGGCCAGATGCATTTTCTTGACTTTGAATGTGGGTTTTAATGCTGTTTCAGTGAATGTGAGTTTCAAAGGCAGAGAAGTTGTAATGTTGTGTGTTTTCACTGAGACTATATGGCTTTGTTTAGATTTAGCAAATGTCTGTTTAGCTTTAGCAAATGTCCATCAGTGTTTGTGCTATAAAATTTGAAATACAAGTTTTAAATTAACTCCAAACATCTGTAATCATTGCAGAAGTAAAGCAGAAAACAGTATGCACACTGAGAATTTTGAACTGTGTTTATGGCAACTGGAGAGAATTAGCCAAGTAATGGGACACTGAAATGGCTGCTTGGTGGTTGTGGGGCTGATTGGGGGGTTTGGGGGTTGATCCAAATGTAACATATGTGTACTGCCGCCGAAAGGGGTCCGTCCAAATTTTTCCTTTATAAAAGGGATCCTCCAGCTTGCAAAGTTTTGGAACCTCTGCTTCAATGCTTGGGAGTACTAACCAACTAGTAAATTAAAACTGTGTTGATTGAACAGGAAAGGCACTGAAATATTAAGCACCTCTTCCTGGCATTATCATAAATTAACCTGTTGTTCTCAAATATTTTGCTTTTATTCCCTGAAAAGCAGGACGTCGTTATGCAGTTATTCATTCCATGCGTAAATTTTTCTGTTATATGGTGTGAGCATTGGTTCTGTGTGTTGGTCACTTTTCATGTAACACCATAACCCCATATACAAAATGAGGCAAAAAGTTGGTTGGTGCCCATGCTGTTGTGGTAATCATCTCCACTGGAGATTTAAAGCAAGAGTAACATTGGTTTGAATCCTGCTGTATTATGGCCCTTGAAAGCCTTATTTCATTTCATTAATTTATATATGATTGGGGGCTTTCAACAGATTGCTTTCCTTGGTTTTTCTTTTGTTGTAACACTTCCTTAAAATGTGTGGATTATTTACCTGCAACAGAGCCTAAAATAGGAGTAATGGAATAACTTAAAATACTAAAATGTAATTAAACTTCTTTTAATCTTATTACTTCATGTACCCATATAATTACTAACTGAACTGTCTCTGGGTGAACTAATATCTAGCCACACCTTTCTGAAGGCTCATTCTTTGAGCAGTGCTTGTTGGAATAAAATTAATAGTAATTATCCTTGTGTATGTTTTTTATAATGTGGACACTGAAAGCAATAAACATTCTGGCAGTTTCCTTGAGTCTCCCATAGTGCAACACATGCATGTTAAGTCCCTTGTCCTTTTTCCTTTTGTCACAAAAGGAATTACAGAGCTGGTTAGAAAACCCTACCCAGTGAGAATGTGTGTGGAAACTAGCTGCGCAGGTGCAAGGAGTGTGTAACCCATCACTCACCTTAAATACCAAACAAACTGTGCACAAAAAAAAACACACACAGAAAACAAAGAACCATGAAGATTATACTTCCACATTTCATTTTAATGTGGATATTCGTTGCTAATATAGTAGTGATAAATGAAGTCCGGCAGATAGTCAATTTTTATTCCCTTTACTTTAGAAGTGCATGCGTTCCTTTGGTATACCAGCAGTTTTCATTATCTGACTGTCATTCCCCTGCAAAGATTACAGAACAGTCTTGCTTCTCGGGTGAAACACTATTGTCTCTGCTGTTCCACTCACATCTGTTTACAGGTTCATTGGTAAATACTAGCCAGTCAGTCTGCAGACTATTACAATCCTAGCCAATAACCAGATAGTAACTAATTGTGAAAATCAAACCCTTTACCTTGTGTCGGTGAAGTAAACACCTTAATAGTTACGCCAGTCCCAACCCCCTTTCTTATCCCAGTTACAAAATCTCAAGGATGTAGGTTTCAGAGAATACTCTGATTAGAAAAGTCTGATCCCTTACAGCAAATGCTTTTTGTCCTTTTAGTACACACAGTAATGACTAATCAGATCACTACAACCCATCTCTTGTGTTGTCGGGTAAACAAGGTAGAATAACTTTCTGTTTAAATGAGTTATTTCTTCGCTGACCTCTCACGGCTGCTGCTGTTCATCTGCTGCTTATTAATTGTAATTTCCCAGTCTGTGTCACATGTATAAACATGTTCTACCAGCGGGTTTTCATTTCTGTAGTCCTTATTTCTGAGTATCTTTCTAAGGAATTGTTCCACATTTCTTTCTGAGGGCAGGATATGCTTCCTCTCACTGTCCTTTTACATTGATCACTGCGTGATACATTTTGGAGACATTAAATACTAAATGCTGAACCCTGTTCTTACACATACATGTGCTGTCTGAGTCTGTGCAATCTCTTAAAATATCCGTGGACTATTTTAATTGGCATTTATGTCACGGCATACCTCTGTGTTTTGGCTATTAATCAGCCATTCAAGACTTCTGGTTGACTCAATGCCATTAAGACATGCCACAGGTTACTGGGAGAAGCAAGTGCTGTGAATCTAAGGTTGGTGGGTGAATCTAACAGTACAGGTAGCAGATATACAGTACAGTCAGAGAACCTTGTTCATATGAATTGCAAACAAGGGCATGCTACAGTAGCAGAGACTAGAATGATTATGTGACCATAACACTGAACATTGAGCTTCCTGTATAATTTAACATAAAATTAATGTGTTCTTGAAAGTAAGTGTAGTCATGTACTATTGTTGGACTTCTGGTCCATTAAAATATCTGTTTTTTTTTCATAACAATTTTGTAAAATCGCATTGTGGGGGCAGTGTTCCTCCTAGATGATGTGGATGTGTCTGTTTGGTAACATGTTAAAAATTAGGGCAGCAGATGGCACGTAGTCTCACAAAACTATAGAGTCTAGTTTTGTCTGAGGATTATTTTCTGAGATGAGTTAGGGATGCAGAAGGTTAGGAATTTCAGTCTGGAATCATGTTTCATACTCTGTATGCATTGCACAGAACTGAAAGTGTGAGCCAGGTATCAGGCAGGGTAGGTAATGCAGGTTATCTTAACTCTTATGCAGGGGTCATATTTATGTACATTCCTTTTTCTGCCATTACTGAGTGTCTGAAACGTATGAGTGTTCATTTTCCTGTCTTGGTGCCACTGACTGTGAATGGTTTAAAGCAAATATTTTGCGATCAGGTTGAGGAGCATAGGAAAGTGTGTGTGTCACGTTCTGTAATGAACATGGCAAACAGACGACAAGACAAATTTACAGAGTGTTCATAGACGTAGCAAAATATAGACAAGGTATTTCATTTTTATTTTATTTGCTTTTGTTTACCAGACAAGTCCATCTGGGAACTGAAATGTCCATTTTGAGAGGAGGCCAGGGGAGAAAAGCTCCAAAACAAGGCTAGAAATACTTTTTTTTTAATGATTCAAAAGAAAATCATCCAAAAACATTATTTACAAAACATATCAAATTAAGGAAATACATTTTCAAGATATTGTGAATAGAATGAAAAATACTATATTAATGCGCTTGCATAGTATTAATAATGGATAGAGTTAGGATTGCAGACTTCAGACTGTAGGTGTGGCACAGTTTCATAGTTTGTTACCATGTGATACTTATCTGCAGGCATTAACATTTTTTATATCAGATTTTAAATGTTTGTTATTTAAAGGGTATGGAAGGTTTTTCCTTTCTTAACATTTTGCAGTCAGAATATTTTCTATAAAGAAAAAGGATGCCGGAATGATTTCTATATAATTTAACTGAAACGCAGGAGTATCATGATGCTGTGAAACCTAGCTCTTGAAAAAGTTTCTTTCCAGACAATAAATCCTCCTCAGAGCAAGGAATGTATTGTATCAGCCTGTATGCAGTAAGTATCCATGTTATAAGCTCATATCATTTTAATTGCTCTTCACAACTATGTGCCTAAGTTGTGTTGTGCTAGCAAACATGTAATGGAATTAAATAAAAGTAACCAGTTATCCTGGTTGAACCTACCTCAGAAACTCTGAGCATTCATGACTCAGTAACTGAACAGCAACATAGCAAGATTTATTAATTTTGACAAATTAGGAGCAAGTGCTCCTGTAGCACGTTTCTAGCATATTTAGTTGCTTATTTACAGAAATATTTTAAATTAATGTAGTGCGTATAATGAAACAAAGGCTAACAAATCGTGTGTGTTTTCAGGTACCAGAAAGCTTTGAAGATGTTGCTGTTGCGTTCTCAAGAGAGGAATGGAAGATACTGAGTAACCAGGAGAAAGAGCTATACAGAGAGGTGATGGTACAGAACTACGAGAACATGGTTTCTGTAGGTAAGGGGATCATACTTTTTGGATGCATTTAACTGTTCAACCTTTTTAAAGAATGGTCTTGTTATCTGAAGTAAAATAACAAACTTGTTAGGAGATTGACATTCACATATTTGTTTCTTTTTGAAAAACAAAATACGTGGTGTGTGTGTCCCATTCAGTTCATACTGATTTTCATTGTTTGTTTTTTATGGTTCATAATTGTAATACAGTCTAGCAGGGAAACTAAACCAATAATCATATGTGGTATATGGAGCGTGATGCTTACAGTATGAAGTTGACAAAAACAGAACTTTGTTATGCACTTTTCCAGCACCTGCTACTCTTGTTATGCACCTATCAGGGTTGTTGTACACTAGTCCTGCTGTACAATTTGTACTGGAACTAGCACACAACAGCAAGTTGTTATAATCTAGCCTCACATTGCAACACACACACACACACACACACACACACACACACACACACACACACACACACACACACACACACACGCACACACACACACACACAAACACACACACAAACACACACTGCGACCACCACAGAACAACATGAGTCAGGTATGACCGCATTGAAAACTGTGGCAAAACAAAGTGTGTAATAGCTTTTAAAACTGCTGACTAATCAGAGATTCACTTTTTGGATGCAGCGTTGGCAGCTGTAAGTGTGGTACAGCTATGAAAGCTGTAAAATGCTTTATGGCCATGCACTTCTCTCTCTCTCTCTCTCTCTCTCTCTCTCTCTCTAAATAGTGATATATCAGAGCAGCTAAAGCTGGTCTCTGCAGTCATAAATAATATATAGTGCATGGAGTGCAATGATTATGCTCCAAAATTAGGAAAAATATAAACCTGTTACCCACTACTGCAGAGCAAGATCTGACTATAACAGTGCTTTCAAGATGTATAACATTTGGTACCTAATCCTTAAGCACTGTGAAGATCAGGTATAAGGGAGGGGACATTCCTTTGGTCCCTAAATATCTTTCTGCTATGTCCACTGATGTTTATAGATGATAGTCTGTAAGTAACTTATTGAAATTAGGATAGCTTTTAAAAACTGTCCCAGACCTTTTCCTTACTTGATATCTGTATAACAGTACTCATTATGTACTTTACTGGCTTGCAAAGCCAGTAAAACACATCACATTTTTTTCTTTTGTAAATGATAATAAATAGAGTCGATAAACCTCCATTCTCTACAAAGGGTTATGACCATTTTCACCGATTTTAACCCATTGTTATGTGTTCTCAACATGGATGCCAAGATTCACCTCTGAAATGTTTCTAACACATAACATGGCTATGATCAGAGACCCTATCATAGCCCTCCGTATAATGTGTTCTCAGAATGACTGTGTTCACCTCTCACGCTTTGCTTTATCCCTGCTCTTGAGATAAATTTCTTGACACTCCTTATTTGTGATTAGAAATGCAAATCATAATCCTCTGGGTTTGGTGTCATATAATTAATGAAGACGATATTACACATGGTCACCATCTTGATACCTGATAATATCCGTACAGTATCAGATGTAGAAATAACTTTATAATTCTGCTTTTCCAAATTTTCTTTCAAAAATTTTAAATTAAATATTTCTCTACTTCCTGAATTAGTCCAGGAAAATTACACTGAACTAATAACCTTAATTTATCTCTGGAAGTGGACACTATGTGAAGACTATGTACAGTTTATCAGCATACATTTATTATTAATTATTATTATTATTATTATTACTATTATTATTATTATTTGTCTTTTGTTAACTGGGTTAGTCCAACTGGGCTGGTGGCCCATTTTTAGTGGATACCCGAGGAGAAAACCTCCACACACAAAAAATTACAGTAAACAGTAACAATAGCAAAGTTACATACAAGTAATATGCATATGAATACATCATTTCCATTATGGCTTGAATGTATGTAGTTAACAAATGATAAAATTGCCAAAAAGAACAGTTAAATAATGTGGATTTGGAATAGGGCATCAGAAAAATAACAAAAATAAGCACCAAAAACTTCTTAATGACTAAACCAAGTTGGTAGAAAGGAAGAAGAGGTAATAAGTAGAGGGACTGAAATAAAGGGGTGGGAGGAATGTCTAGGCGAGTCAACAGAGTGAATGAAAACAAGAAGAGAGATGAGGAGACGGAAGTATAGTCGCTAAGAAAGAGAAGATAAGAATTAAGTGTACTGTTGCTCAGTGGCTTACCTAAGGTACTGCTGTGCTAGTTGTTATAAAGTTATATTACCAAAATAGTCTGACGAGTGGGGGAGTATGTGTTAGGTAGGGTGGTGACAGGTACACTCCCAAAAAATATGTTCCCACTTTAATTCTTTCTTCTCCATCACACTTCCGTTTGCTGTATACCTGAGGAAAAAATCTTTGGAGTATACTCGGGGTATAAAAATACTTGTGTAAACCCTTCCAAGCAAATATCCTAAACCTTCTAGATTTTGTTGCATATTTGGGAGACATACATATATCCTCCCATTGTTTCTTTCTGAATTGCTTATTCAGTCTCTCTTCCCAATCCTTTCTAACTTCTCCTGATTGATTCTTATAGTTATCATGCAATATTTTATATGTCCTACTAATTTTTCATTTTTTAATGGCAGCTTTTGTTCTAGATTCTTCTAAAAACTCTAGCAGTGCTGGTCTTTCATTTAGGACACTTCTATTTCTTTCTCTTTGCCAATACTCTGATATCAATCCTTGATAGGAAAGGCAGTCTCTAACCTGCAGTCCAAATAAATTCTTGGCGTGTTCTCATTCTGTAGTCTTTTCCTCTCTAGTTAGTTGTTCACAATACCTTAGTTCCTTTGGTTCTGAAAATAAATTCCATCACCCTCTTGTCTATTGTCTGTATCCCTAATTGCAGTCTTGTGTATCAGCAGAATCTCCTTTCTCCATTCCTGTGTTGGCTTAGTTCTAGGAATCCTTTCTGCTACTTTACGAATATAAAATTCAGTATGATTATTGTTATTTTCCTTAAAGGTCTGCATCCAAAATACCAGACTCT